>NW_026585644.1:43558316-43770148 GCF_907164565.1 Psammomys obesus
TGTGTGTGTGTGTGTGTGTGTGTGTGTGTGTGTGTGTGTGTGTGAGACCACGGCCTGGTACACAAAATAGGGGCTGGAGAGATGGCTCAGATGTTAAGAACACTGGCTGTTCTTCCAAAGGTCCGGAGTTCAATTCCCAGCAATCACATGATGACTCATTTGGCATGTAGGCAGAACACTGTATAGATAATAAGTCTTCAAAAAACAAAAAAAAAGTAAAAAAACAGCACTGAATTCTTCAATCATGACAGCCAAACTAAACTCTACACATTAACAGGAATATTAGACCTAGGAACTGAGATGGCTACGGGGTTTTACAAGCCACGTTTTTCTCCTCACAGCCTCTGCTCACTCCCCTGAAGTCACACACTGGGGAAGCATTGGGCTATCACACACATCAGCTACTGCTCCATTCAATGTGTCACAGCAGGTAGCGAGGAGGAGATGGGAATACTCCAGGATACTTTCCAGATGCACTTTTACTGTCTGGCTTTATAATTTATATACAATACCATCTATCCACAAAGGCAAAAAATTCCAAACCAGCTCTACCTTCCTTGAACACATAAATAAAAATAACAGTAAGACAAGTATTTAGAACAGGATCTGTATGGAGACAAGTTATTAGACAATAGGAGCTAGAGGATTTTAAAAGGCAGCTGTACCCCTATTTGGCAGATTATAAATATATAATGAAATTAAAATAATAGATCAGTGTCCATCCATCCACCCTCCTATCTACCTTATACTAAAGTGCTCTTCTATATCCTCTGTAAGGAGGGTGAAATGGGAAAGAATGTGGCTTCAAGGCTAAGAAAGGCAACATTCACAAACTCTGTTCACATGCAGGGCAATGATGCTCAAGCAACATTAGTGACAAGAGCAACACATGTCTTTATACAGCTGAGCATTTACCAGAAATACTAGTTCATCCCAGAATAATTCACCTGTCATTATAGTGGGAAGAAATCATTAAAAACAAGTGAGTAGTTAATACCAACTCATGCAAATCTAAATTAATTCTGCCTTTATCTACATGTTTATTTCCTGAAATCTTATGAAAAAAAAAAAATCCACAACACTAAAAAACAGCCAGGGCTATAAAGAAACCCTGTCTCGAAAGAACATTTACCTTTATCTATCTATCTTGGGTAAAGTTAGATATAAAAGTGATGAGTGAATGAAGAAAATACATGACCTAGTTAGTATCCCACACTTCACTTCCCAGCTCTCATACTGGGTGGCCCATGGCTACCTATTAACTTCAGTTCCAAAGATTCAATGTCCTCATCTGGAGTGTTTGCACTGTGCACACACCGGTGCACACCGTACAATTAGCTACACATACCATATACACTAAATCTTAAAAAAAAAAAAAAAAAAAAAAAAGAGGGCTGGAGAAGTTAAGAGCGCTCTGGCTGCTTTTCCAGAGGATCCAAGTTCAATTCCCAGCAACCACGGGGCATCTCATAAACTGTAACACCAATTCCAGGAGATCTAATATGTGGTACACATATACACATGCAGGTAAAGCATCCACACATGTAAAACAATAAAATTTTTAAAAGAATATATTTTAAGCCTTTGACTCAATTCTAAAAGAAATGTTTAGAATTTTTTGTTATACCTAGAAATGAATGGCCTGGTGTGGGGGCGCACACCTTTCATCCCAGCACTTGAGAGGCAGGAGGAGGAAGATCTCTGTTTGATGACAGCCTAGTCTACAAAGCAAGTTCCAGGATACCTAGAACTAAGTTAAAAACCCTGTCTCAAAAGAAAAAAGTCTTATAAGACCTAAATGGGTCTTGAAAAGCCCATTTAATAATCTAAAAGTCACACAACTGTTGCTGCTAATTATGGACTACCCCTTCTACTAATATGCAAAACATACTGTTTTTTTAAAAGATAGAAGTAAAATGGTTACCTCCATTTTCTAAATAAGATATGAACTTCGTAACAACCTTTATATAAGATTACTTAAAAAGAGAAACAAATCCAGAGGGAGAATGTTTAATAAATGGTGTTGAGACAAATAGCTGTTTTGATCAAAAATAAAATCAGTTCTTAAATCTTACACCATATAGAAAAATACATATATTATGATGGATCAAAGATTAAGAAATAAAAATGCAAATATCCCAAATTCTACACACAATTTTGGAAGGGCTGACAAGTTCTCTGAAACCCATTTATGGAATCCAGATTATTATATAGAAGAGGAACTGTTAATTTTAACTTCTATAGTAGTAAAATATCAATGTCAAATACTACACATACTTTTAAGATTAGGTCACATGCAAAACAGGAAAGATGAACACATTAACTTATTATTATTATAACGTTATAAAACCTCCAAACTGAACTAGGAACAGAAGCATGTCAATATAAATGGATGATGACTTTTTAAAAGGAAAACATCAGTTTGAGTTTGAGAGCATACCATACAAGTGTTTATGTCTATTAAGCCTTTTAGAAATGGAAACCAGCTAAATCCATAGTTCTTGAAATTCAACATATGCAATGTCATTCTCAAATTTGATTAAAATAATAAATAAAATTGTTTAATATGAGTAACTGTAACAGACTTAATCATCTATTGTAGAAATTCTAGATTAAAATGCAATACTTTCACCTGCATTAATCTCATACACAATGCAAAAACATTTGCAGATAATTACCATTAAGAATGCAAATATATTTTTACCATGGAACAAAACGTGTAATGTTAGAAATCATACATTTGTATAATCTACAATGAAGCTGCAGACAGTCTACATTATGGTACTCTATGTTAAGGTGAAAACAATATTTAAGTTAACAATAAATTTACTTGAGTCAAAATATGTTTATTACAGAACAGAATCTTATAGTAAGCAAGGCAACATTAGATCAAACATTTTAGATTATTTTTGATGAAGTATAGCTTTAAAACTGTAATAAAGATGAACATAAACTCTAACATGCTCTTCTCTTCTTATAAATGGGATGATGTAGAAAAGCAAAGCTTTAATGTATAGGGGTTGGAACCATCTGTAAAAATTGAAAAACACTGAGGTTAATAATCCATCAAAATTTTAAGATTATTTTGAATTAGTAAATTATTCTATCATTTCATGCTATTGAAAACAGGAACACAAAAGACAGCTTTTTAAATATTTGTTTGTGTGCATGAGTGTTTTGTCTGTGTACTATGTACATGCCTGATGCCCCACCAAGCCAGAAGAGGGTGCCAGATGCCCTGCACTGGTGTTAGGAGCTACTACTACTGCTGCTGCTAAAAGGAGCAGTCAGCGATTACGAAGCCATCTCTTTGGTCCCAGGAAGGAAATTCTGTATGTAAGATAAAGATTAACTGCCCCAACTACAGTAAACTCCATAAAAATAGTCTGTTAAACTGCTCTAAAAATTAACATAGTTGTGGTGCAAGCCAGGCTGTGCTGGCACACACCTTTAATCCCAGCACTTGGAAGACAGAGGCAGGCGAATCTCTAATCTCTGACAGCCAGGACTCTGTTACACAGAGAAACCCTGTCTCAAAAAAACAAAACAAAACAAAACAAAAAAATAACAGACAAAAAAACCTGTAATTTCAGCTGTCTCATCAGAGTTCACTTTCATGTTGCCAATGGTATAGTATCTTGATAGTAACTTTAAAAAGCTTAAAACTTTCTATTAAATTAAACCATTATACACTTACATCTGTATATTTCAAGGAGGTATCTCTTTATGTCTATGGTAATAAATATCTATCTATCTATCTATCTATCTATCTATCTATCTATCTATCTATCTAAGGTTTCTCTAGACAGGGTTTCTCTGTGTAGCCTTATCTGTCGTGGACTCACTTTGTAGATCAGGCTGGCCTTTAACTCAAATCCACCTGCTTCTGCCTTCCAGAGTGCTGGGACTGATTACAAGCGTGCACTACCACATCCTGCTAGGTAGTAGTTTTTAAATACATACAAAACAGAGATTTTAATAAAGTCCCAGAAACTTACCACCAATCATCTATAATTTTCAACATTTGGCAATATTATTTTTCTGCCTGGCCCTCCACAAACATTTTGCACACTGTATTTAAAGCATGTTTCCACACATAAAACCTTTAAGTGATTTTTTAAAAATTGTGTCCCTCCTTTTTTATTGGAATGAGGTCTTGTTTATGTTGTCCAGGCTGGTCCTGGAACTTGTGGGCTCAAATGACATTCCCAGGCAGTGTCCTGAGTATCTAAAACTACAGGCTGGCACCACCAATCCTGCAATGTTTTGTTTCCCCCTGCTTTCCCTCCCCCCATCATCACACTCAGTAAGATTCATTTTCTTCATACACTTTATTATTTTTTTTTTTGAAATGGGGTCTCATATAGCCTAGGCTGCCCTCAAATTCTTGAGCCTCCTACTAACCTACTCCTGAATGTTAAAATTACAATGCTAAAATCATATAGCTAGTACTTTTAAAAGATGAAATTTAAATATTCTTTAAATCCAGAATCAAAGTAAATTATAGAACATAATTTATAATTCATCTCTTTATAGCATGTTTTTGTTTATGGAAAAAAGGCTATTTAAACTAAAACATTGGTATTTTTTTTCTAGCTATCATGCTGGTAGTAAAAACCAAAGGTATGTAAATGGGCATTGTAATATATCACAAGTGGTTATGTAACCAAAACAACTTCCTTAAAGGAAAAATAACCTATTACACATTTAAAATGGCAGCTATTAGGCATGTGGTGGTGGCTCAAGCCTTTATGGAAGGAAAAGAGTTCATACAGGTTATTCATGTCATGACAGCCATGAATCAAGCCTAAGGCTGAAATTCATAGAACTTTGGGAAGGGTCTCATTTCTTTTTCCCCAACCACCTCCTAGCTATCTCAAACAAGACTATTAAAACTTTGTTTACAGTGAAAACAACTTACCTTCACATCCTGCAGATTTTTATCGGAATCCCGAGAATCCTGACTAATGTCCCTGTAGTTTCATTTATGTTTCTGAACAACCCTTTGGAAATAAATAGCCTCAAACCCCACCAAAATCTTATGTGACTACTGTCAAGTCAATGCAGTGTTGATTACTTTTTTCCTGAGCACTTCCTTCATTATCCTCCTAAAGTTAACAAGTACTAAATAAAACCCAGCCATTTCTTCTCAAGACAAGGCCTGTGACTCTTACTTGGGACTCGTATCTGGTAGTGATTGAGTGCAGTCAGAGCTTCCACTGCATCAGTTTTACACTTCCACTCCAACAGCCCAGAGAGAGTTTTAGCAGAAGCTAAAACAAAACAAACACAAACCCAGTTATTACTTACTTGTCAGCAATCTTGCTGAAAAACATGAAAACTTTTCAAGACATGCTCACTTACCTTTCGCATCGAACACTTTATATTTGATGAATGGAAGAACTTCATGGTCATTACACAACTGACAAGGAAAGGTAAAACTTTGTCAGAAATATAACTAAATATAGTTCTTTATTGAAAAGTCTAGCTTTATTAAAACAAAACAACAAATTCTTAAGTTATAATACATTTCCTCAGATTTTAAAGTTATCTAAATACTAAAGAAAGGAAGTACAATTCCAGAAAGTACACACCATTCAAAAGAAGTTATAGCAGGCTTGGTGCAGTAGTGCACGCCTGTAATCCCAGAATTCAGGAGGCAGAGACAGGCAGATCTCTATGAGTTCAAGGCCAGCCTGGTCTACAGAATGAGTTCCAAAACAGCCCAAGCTACACAGAGAGGCCCTGTCTCGAAAAACAAACGAACAAACAAACAAACAAAGGCAGTATATTTCAAAAAAGTTTAAATGAGAGTCAACTATGAAATATCACATAAACTGAAACACAAAGAGCAACACTGTATATACACTTTTCTTAGTGCCTACCTTTGTGAAGGTCTCTTCTGTGACACACAGTGGAACATTGTAATAATGCAGCACACATGAGGGTGGCTGGATTATATTTTTAGATGCTTGGCCAGCACTTGTAAAGCGATTATTTTTGCTCATTGCAAAATCTTTGTAGCTACTTGTACCATCCTCCAGCTCAAATATTTGACTTGGAACTACTGAATGTTGTTTAGAAACACTGAAGATTAGAAAAGAAAAATACAGTATATCTTGTTAGATAAAAAGCAGCAAGCTGTCACAAATGCTTCCATGAATCAAGAAAAGAAAGTGTATATAGTATATAGTACAGGTAACCACTGGAACCCAAGGGGATTGTTCCAGGAACCCCACCCCTCTGTCAAGGAAAGAACAAAAGAAGATGCTCAAGTCTCTCTATCAAATGCTATAATAGTATTCACATGTATCTATACACATCTTTCTGTATTATTTACTCTTGTAGTTTTTGAGACAGGCTCAGTATATAACACTGAGGATGACTTCGGCTTTCTGATCCTCCTGCCCCCACTTCCCAAGCACTGGGATAGCAGATGTATGCCACTATACCAGATTTTATTGCCTTCTTTATAATGCAAATCACCTCTATAAATGTTTAATATCTAACACAGTATAAATGTAAGATATACAGTTATATTATTTAAAAATACTATGTTTATGCTCCTACAGATATAATTTTTCTCATAAACATTCTTCAACTATGGTTGGTTGAATCAATAGGTACACTTGAACAGAATACATCAAGTGTATTCACTCTGGGTTATAATCAATCATTTTTATATTTTATGTATCAATTAGAAAGAAAATATATTCTCATGTTAAGAACTTACCTGTTTTAATATTGTTTTGTGATAATAAAACTAAAGACTAGGGAGACCGGAAATAATGGCTCAGTGGTTAAGCCATTGCAGTGCTATTACAGAGGATCTCAGTTCAGTCCCCAGCACCAAGGTTGACTGGCTGACAACCCTCTGTATTTCCAGCTGCAGGGAAATGAAGCCCTCTTCTGGACTCTTTGGACTGAACTTGAGCTAACATATACATACTTAGATATTTTTGCCTTTTATCCCTCCCCCACCAGAAACAGGGTTTCTCTGTTTAACAATCTTGGCTGTCCTGGACTCACTTCGTAGACCAGGCTGGTCTTGAACTCACAGAGATCTGCCTAGCTCTGCTTCCCAAGTGCTGAGATTAAAGGCATGTGCCACCACTGCCCAGCTATTTTTTTACTTTTTAAATAAAAAATACACAGAAAATTAGAACAATTACTATTAGTTCACAAGCCTTCTCCTAGGTTGCCTAGCTACCTGATGTCATCATGACCAGCACAACCAGTGTGTACACACCAGATATAAAGGTCCCCGCTTATCAATGCACACTCTCTCTGCCTTGGTTTCTCTTCCCCTGACTTCTCTCTCCCGGGGCACCTCACCCTATCTCCTCTTCTCCTACACTTTCCCACTCTGTCTCTTTCTTTCTCCACCTCTGTATACCTTTTCATACCATTTCTGTTGAGTGTGGTGTTTTAAAATATCTTACTACAATTACATAACCCTAAAATTTGTCTGTAATAATAATTGTTTCCAGCTATATGCCCAGTTACTACAACATACTCTTAAGATTAACAAGAATTTCAAAACATTCTTAACATTTATAACTTAAGACAAGTAATTACCAAACATTAAGTCTTTTCCCAAATAGTTTCACATTATTGAGGTGTGTGACAGCTCTCTCCACCGCATACTCGTCACCCATTTCTACAAGTGCTGTGCCAGGAATGGTCTTCATGAATTTTACCTGAAAACACAAAAATCCCCCCAAAGATAATTTCTTAGAATCTTACTCTTATTCTGTCCCTTCTGAGATAGCCTTAACTCTTACCAAACTGAGTCAAGATAAGGGGAGACTGTAATTGAACTCTACAGCACACAGAGCACAGGTGCACCCCAAGACTGTGTGGTCTACAGGTAATCTACTTAATTTCTCTAAGTCAGATTGTCACTCTAAAGCAAGATAATGACAGAATTCCCAGGTACGCAGCCTATTTCATCAATATTCAAACAAATATTTGAGTATCTAGTATGTTTTGATAAGCACTGTGCTAGGCACTACTAATTTAACAGTAAATATAACCATCTTCAACCTTTATATTGTAAATCAGAAATATCAAGGTAATAAATAAATTTTTAAAAAATGCCCTAGATAGGGATAGCATTACACTATTGGGTACTTAGAACAACTAAACCAAACAGTAAGCATGAGAACTTGAACACACTTTTCTAACCTGTTAGCCTCAAGGGAACATAGAGAATACATGTAAATCATAAGTTATTATTTATCCCCATCCTTTTTAGTTTTAAAGGGATACCCTAGCACTCTTTATCATACCTGTACTTGAATAAAACATATTACCAGAAATTTTCTTTACTTGAACTCTGTTGCTTTGATGTAGACAATACTTTATTCCTTGATTTAATCCAATAATATCCTTAAAATCTAGATTATAATTATATATGTTTAAGTATAAATTAATGTGGTTCTTGTAAATCCCACCCCACCCCCCAAAAAAAATTGAAAAAGAGCCAGAAAGAAAGATGGATCAGTGGTTAAGAGTACTTATTGCTCCTGTAGGTTTGAGTCCTAACATCTACAGAGTGGTTCACAACCATCCAGAATGCAGTTCTGGGGATCCAATGCCTTCTCAACTCCACAGGCACCAGGCACACACATCCCAAAACACATACACATGCGGGCAAAACATTACATACATATAAATCTTTAAAAAATTAAATCATTGGAAAAGTTTAAATATGAATAAACTTAAAGAAGTATGATGGTTTGAGTTTTGTGTTCCTTAATTCATCATTTAACATTATTAAACACCTAGAGGCTGAAGAGATGGCTTAGCTGTTAAATGCACTCACTCACTGGCTGCTCTTCTAGAGGATCCTGGTTTAATTACCAGCACCCACATGGTAGCACACAACGTGGCTGCTCTTCTAGAGGATCCTGGTTTAATTACCAGCACCCACATGGTAGCACACAACGATCTGTAATTCCAGTTCCAGAAGATTAAAGCCCTCTTCTGGCCTCCTTGTCTACCAGGCACACAACTGGCACTGATTTACATAGGCAAAACATCCACACACATAAAATACAATAAATAAAAAGTTTTTTTTTTAAATCTGAAGTAACATGAAACAGTAGAATTAGTCAACATACCAAAAACTAAATTGTGACAATTAACACAAAAGACATAGATTAAACGTCCTGAATTTAGTTGTCTACCTACCCTTAGAGCAAATATGAAGTATTTTTTTCTTTTCTTCCTTTTTTTAGTATGATGAAATAATGGAGATAACTCTTATTTTAGGACTCTCAAGGCTTTAGAATTAATGAATAAGAACTAGGAATACCAAGTTTTTAAGCCATGCTCCCACTCCCACACCAGTGACTCACATGTTTATACTGTCTTATCACTAGGAAAAGATCATTAAAATCACTTATGATAGAGGAAAACAATATTACAGTATTGAAACATTCTATCAAAGTGGGTCAATTTTAAATATTAACTGGGTGCAAATAAAAATTGTTCCTCTAAGATTATTAAGAGCTCAAAAGTTAAGAGCACTTACTGCTCTTAAAAAAAATCTGGTTTTGTCCTAGCACACACATGGTGGCTCATAGCATTCCTAACTCCAGTTTCAGAAGCTCCAACACCCACTTCTGACTTGCATGGACACAAGGCACACAGTGATGCATAGGCGTACATGTAAGCAAAACACTCATACACATTAAACAAAATGATATTCCTATCATGGTATTTAGAAAGCAAGTATCTAAAAAGACACCCCCCCCCCCAGAAAGTCAAGCTCTGAGACACAGAAATATCTAGCTCCATGAGTATAACTACTTTTTCAAATTCTATAGTTTAACATGTTAAATGCTAAAAACTGTTTGCAGTGATAAAAACTATTGACTTTCTTCAACTACTAAAGTAAAAACATCCGAAGTTGAAAATGAACTTAAATATAGCCAGTTGATCCAACATCATAGCTTGCCTGACACAGTATACTGTAGAGTATCAATATCAACCTTTTGCTCATGTGATCCTATCACTTAAGTCTAGGCTGTTGCTGCTTCTTAGGATTAGAGAAAGAATAATATATCTCTTGTTGGTATGGCAAATTTTAAATTTAGATAGAGTCCGATTTATATTAAATGTATCACATTTGTAACATCACAAAGTAGAAAAACTGCTAATATAACAGTAGTCAATTCAGGCTCCATGTTTTACTACGCTAGTAGAGGATTAAACCGCTGCTTTGGACCTTGCTCATTATACTGTATATTTAGAACATGTTTATTACTAACCAGCAAATTATTATTCCTGTAAGTTTTTAAAGCTTACATGAGTCATTACAGAAAGAACTTAGCTCCTGATAAATGTGTAGCCTTTTCCTAATTACAACTAGATATCCACACCCAAATAAACTAACAAAATAAAATTTACCTTTTCAATATTTCCATACAAGCAGAACAAGTTGAATACTCTTGAACAATTCATTTTGAGCTGATGTAATCCACTAACCATTACAACAGAACCCGAAGGACTTCCACCATGCATGTAAGAGGAAGAAGCTTGTGGTAATGGATAAGCAACAAGTTCAGGTGTGTCTCTGGAGCCCATTCTATAACGACTTGGTAAAGGCAGTAATGGACCATGAGATCCTGTAAAAAAAAGACCAAAATAATAAATAAGTACAACATATGTGTATATTTTCATTTCCAATTTATAAAAATTAGTAGGTGTACTTCACCATATAGAGGGCCAGGACCTTGTGTAAGCTGTAACCCCATCCCCACAAATTAAATCCTCAATATTAGTTTTATGGACATCAAATGAATATTTTTAAAAAAAAGCCCTAAAATATATGAATCAAATCAGCATTTATATATGTACCAGATCCAACAGACTTAGGGTTCTCATATGTATGTGTATGTGTGTGTATACACAAATTTATATTTTCAAAAGGTTTAAGACTTGTCTTTATGATTGAGGGAGCCAGTGTAAAGCTTTGGGATATGTATATATGCATGAATGCATATAATACCATAATTCAGCCAGACATGGTGACACACACCTATAATCCAGTACTTGGGAAAGGCAAAAGGATCCAGAACTGAGGGTCATCCTTAGTTACATAGAGGACACTCTAGATTATGAGATCCTTCTTAAAAGGAGAAAAAGGAACAAAACAGAAAACCCACCATACAGACACTATTAATTCTACTATATGTAAATTATAACTCCAATTAAAAAAAAACTGCCAATCTTTTAGAGGAATAAGACATAATAAAATATATGAAACTACCTTCATATAAATATAAGAAAAAAACATTTTTAAGCCAGTGTGATGGTGCATGCTTTTAATCCCAACACTAAGGAAGCAGAGCCAACTGGGTCTCTGTGAGTTTAAGGCTATCCAAAGTTACAAAGTAAGACCCAGCTTCAAACAAGCTCCCACAAAAGAAAAAGCATTTTCAGCTCCACAAAAAGTTGCCTCTATAATCTTATACGTTTGTACAATAATCTTTATAATAAAGCTGTACTATAATGTACTCTCAGTAAATGAAGGCTAGGATTCATTAGTTAGTACCTCATCTATAGATAAGTCTACCATTCCCCATTAAAACTTCATTTGGGGTGTGTGTGTGTGTGTGTGTGTGAGATATGTATGATAAAGGTGGAGAGAGGACAACACTTGCAGGAATCTGTTCTCTTGTTCTACGACATGGGCAAGGGGCTTTACACACCGAGTCATCTCACAGATTTGCATCTACTATTTAGGTCTAGTAGCTATATATAACAAGTCTAAATAATGCAGGTAATTAAATTCAAAAAGGCCATCTCACATACAAAAGTGTATGTGTATGAGAAGATGGGTGGAGAAATGGCTCAGCGGTTGGGAGCAGAGAACCCACATGGCAGCTCAGAAGTGTCTGTAATTCCAGTTCCAGGGAACCCAACACCCTTACAGACATACACATAGGAAAGACACATTAAAGAAATAAAATCGAGAACCCAGCAGAAAATATCTAAAATTCTAATAGAAAACTCTCTCTGCTACATCTTTTAATTACTGAGAATCTTCATTTCAGAATATACTTGCCAAATTTAAGAATTGTAAACTTTATCGTTTTTGCATCTACAACTTCATTTTTAAGCTTTTTTAGTGTGTAACAGAATAGAACTGTGCAGAAACCGAGGCACTAAAAGTAGCCAGAGAGTACGTTAATGGCAAATTACGAAGAACCCAAAACGCCAGGTGCAGCACTAGGGGAGGCAGAGGCAGGCGGATCTCTGTAAGTTCGAGGCCAGCCTGGTCTACAAAGTGAGTCCAGGACAGTCAAGGCTACACAGAGAAACCTATTTTGAAAAAAAACAAAAGAACCCAGAAGCAGCAACTAAAATGGAGCCCTAAAGTGCACAAACATAAGCTGAGGGGCTGAAGAGATGTTAACAGTCAAGAGTTTGCTGCTCTTCCAGGGAACCAGGGTTTGGTCAGTTCCCAGTACCTTCTGGCCCTGACCAACTTACCATATCCATCATGTCTAAATGAAGAAGGATGATCTCCCAAAATGGCTTGTCTCTGGCGACCCTTTCCTCTATCTGACACAAAAGTAGAAACATGGTTTTAACAATTTTGATCCAAGTACGTAACAGAGTTTTCACATGGGAAACACCCATTCAAAAACATCCATATACTTCATAAAGGAAATATGACTCCTGGTTAATTTTAAACATCCATTCATAGCCAATTTAAATACAAACACCAAAAGTTTAAGAAAACAATTTTCTATCTAACAAATTCCACTAGAAATTATGCTCTTGATAAATGCCAAATACAATCACACTTTCAAGTTTAAAGGTTTAGATGCTTTGCAGGAAGTAAATGTACACACTGCTAGAGCTTGACACTGTACAGAAGTTTTTACCAATACATCTCTTTAAAACAAGCTTGTAAGTGCAGTACTTTGAAAGACAGTACCTGAATCATACTATTAGCTTCAACAGCAACACATTTTCAAAGTGGGCTTCTTTCAAGAAGTTTCAGCATAAGCCAACAACAACCTGTATTACATGGTTTCACAATCAGTAAACACAGAGTATTTTATATGTACATACACATATTTACAAACACCTACTGATTTGAGAGCTGAAAATTTGCACATCACTGGCTTATGTTGTATCATAAATAGGTCGTTTTCTATTGACCATAATAACATCAAGCAGAAGTATGAGCAACCTCCAGAGTTTAAATTCGCCAAGATAAACCTAACCAAGGGGGCTACATTATTGGATGAGAATACTACAATACTCTGATTTTCAAAAACAGCATGCCAATTTCCTCAAATCTTATTTGAGAGATCATTTTTAAAAATTATTTCCAAAATAGGACTTTTAGTGTCAATTAGCAGATTTCAAATTATGTAATACTTTTAGATGTTTGCTTATTGAATAATAGTGCCCCAAACATCCTTAGCCACCCAAACAAGTGAGATTTCTGGAAGGTGAGAAATGCTTTAACTTTCATATCAGTCCAAAGAAGCCTATTCTTAATTACGTATTTTAACCAAGCTATGATATCATTAAAAGGGATTGAAGAGGGTCATCTAGAACTTTTATTCAATTAAAAATAAAACAAAACCCTCTTCACCATCCCTTTTGGCCAGTATCAGCAATGCAATAAGGCATTCATTATTGTTCTTTACATTTACAGTAACCTAAATTTTACAAAATTACTTTTTATACAAAATAGAAAGTGATCCTTCACCCACATTCTAACATATTTAAAACCTTACACTAAGTACTGAAACATTCTTGGAAATGTTTCAACAGTTACTGTGACCTCACCTCCTCAATCATTGCTTCTCTACACCCAAAAACTTTTTTCTTACATGGTTTCCCAGTATTTGTCTTAATCCTCTTAAATTAATCCAGTCTGCTGATCTGCCTAAGCAGATAACACCAAACACTTAAATTCAACTTCTTATCTCTTATAAGAACCATGTTTTTATGAATTTAACTGTTTAGGCTTAGGATTTGCTGTAGTAAAATATAGTCACATTTTAAAAAATGAAATTCTATTTTATTGAGGTTTTCTATAGTAAAGATATATGAAGATCTTTTTGTCTTTTATTGATTGTTCTGTTTTTAAGACAGAGTCTCACAAAGCTCAGGCTGACTTCAAACCCAATTCTTTGCCTCTGCTTCCCAAGTGCTGGGACTATTAGGCACGCACCACATATGACTCTCCATGAAGATCTTTGGGCAAAACAGATAATATAATTTTAATAATCTGTCAAGGCAAGCTTAGAGTCTTACATAAACTAGGTTTATATTTATAAGCTGTAAGTCTAGCCAGAAAGCTACCTATCAATAAAAAATTAGAAAAACGAGAGTATTTTTCCTCAAAAGCATAAATTATTTTACTTTGTTTATGTTATTTAAATATCTACTTTACACATTTCTAAATAGATTATCTACCTAGAATTACATGAAAAAATTAAGCTGCCTTTATAAAAGTTCAGACCTTTTATAAGAATACACATTAAAAAATGTATAAATATTTTGCTGGGTGTGATAATCCACAACTTTTATCCCAACACTCAGAAGGCAGGGGCCTGCAGCTCTCTGATAGCCTGGTCTATATAGATTGAGTTCCAAGATAGCCAGGGCTACACAGAGAAACACTGTCTCGAAAACATGACCCAAAAAAGAAAGAAACCTATTATGTTTTAATATAGGTTAACCCAAATGCAACCAAAACTATTTCAAATGAGTAAATAAAAGCCAAAGTTCATATTGAAAATTTATGTTTTCAAGAACTGTCAGTGGACAGAAGTGAGCAATTTCTCATCAACCATTTATCCTGTTGTTTGAGTTCCTAAGGATTTGGTTTCTGGTAACTGCACCACATAGACCAAGCAAATTTCCATAAGTATCAAAAAAAAATTGGGGGCCTAACAAAGCTACATTTTACAAAACAAACTTATTTACAATTTCATTCACAGATTAAATGATTTTCTGGAAACTGAAAGCTAACGGAGCCAATCTAAATCCCTGAACATGCAAAGGACCACATTGTGCTTTACTCTCTCATTTGGCTGAAGTACATGCACCAGAGTACCCACTGCTCAAGAGATTTTGGATGACATAAAAGCTTTCTAGCTAACTTGTACAGACACATTCATCTTGAATTGTTCTAACATGTGATTCAAACATTAATATTGTAGTTGAGTTGTAGCCAATACTGAAGCCCCCTTGTTTTTACAAGATAAACATTTTAATTTGTATATTCCAGAATTACCAGTTACAATTTATCAATGAAATCTATGCTTATGAAATTTAGCATTGATAGGCTATTGGTGAAAATGAATTTCAAATAAAATGTTCTTAATTTTCAGATTTATCAAGTTGAAATATATTGTACCTTGAAAAGGACATGTTATTTTCATCTATATTTGAAATGTCAAATTTTCTGGTTACACAAATTAACATAAGTAAAAAACCCTTAAATTGTTACAAAATGTGACAACTTACAAACAGCTACTTTTACAAAGATCAAACCACACAGAAAAACATCTTTTACATATAATGCACCTTTTCATTTTGTTAAAATCTCTGATCAGTGTCCATAATTAGGAAAAAACAAAAGCAAAGCAAATTTAAATGCCACAAATGTGCACTTTTTTGTGCTGAGGATCAAACACAGGGCAGTACCATGACCTGTTTATCCCCAGACAAATGCATACCTTTCTAATCCACATATCTTTAATGTGTGTGGATTGGTTGAGCATTATCAATTCCCAAGGCCTGTAGATAAACTGACCCCGGGTTAAAAGCCAATTAACAATTTAAATCTAAGCTGAAAACAGTTACATCAATGGGCAGTGAACTTTACAACATTGCAAAATGTCTAGTTTTCATAAATGAAAAATCTACAACTGAAACCTCAAGGGAAATCAGATCGATATACATACAACTTGAATAAATGGGCACAGTCTATCATGGTGTTCATCCCATGCAAGTCTGAAGTACTGTTAAATGTCGTCCTTTAAAACTTGGGGTGATGATGCATGTAGTATGCAGTCAAGGTGAATTGCAAGTCTGAGTTTTTCAGAGGGCTTTTGCTGATGCCGATGTTGTGCATGATGAGGTGTAGAGTCAGCCTGCCGGAGTCCTCTATCCTTCTTAGTGCCTCGTCCAGCTTGGGGGGAAAGTCCTTTCCATAGAGAAGCAGTGTGCAAGTTTGCAGTTTGTAAGGAATATTCTGAGTCAGTTTCCTCTCCTCCAAAGAGAGAGAGCTGCTTGGAGAAATGCAAGTCCTTGAACTGCGGGCGTGCCTGTATGTGAGGGCTCCTTGTTGAACTAAATATAAATAAACTCAGCAGGTACCAGTAGGGGGCACTAATGTCCAAGGTTAATTTCCAGCATTACACGGACTTTTGCAACAAAAGCATTCAGCAACAAGATTTTCATTTTCATTAACTAGCTCATCTCAGAAAAAAAAAAAGAATTAACTGCTTGTAAAAACTTCTCAGCAGATCCCAGTAGATTCTAAAATGTGTAAAATACCTACCTCGTCTTCCCAAATAAGGTTTAGTGTAGTCCCAACTGTCATTGTCATTCCTAATAACATTTAGACGAGTTGGCTGTTAAAAGTGAAAATAAGTAAGTTTAAACTGAACACCCCAAGTACAAATATTTCTTTGGTAGAGTGCTGAAAAGAAATACTTACCCTTGCATATTCAATTTTTAGTGTGCAACATCCGGCATATATATCAGCTCCATTGAGTGCTGCTTTAGCTTTCTGGGCGCAAAGGACTGACTCAAATGTAAAGCTCTATTAAGGAAATGTGGCTGAGGGCTTCCTAAATCTAACTGTTCTTCATTCCCAAGGAACTAAAAAGACAACCAAAACTGTGTTTCTGCAAATGTTTTCCCAGATAAATTTTTAAATAAATCTTTAAAGATTGAGAATAACAAAAGAAAACATAACATCATTACCTACATTAATCCTTCCAAAGCATATAGAGAATGGATGTAGGTTCTATCCCCCTGATGAATGGCAATCTACAACTTTGAAACAGAAAATTATTCTATTCTTAAAATGAGAATAGGTCCAAGGAAGTAACAGTGTTAGAGTACTTGGCCTAGTGTATAGAGGCCCTAGGTTTAATTCTCAGTACTTTATTGGACTATTTCATGGCACAAAGTTATCAAAATAGTAAAATTCCCTATAAGAACTAAGTTTCATTTTTTCCCTTTAAGTTCACAGGATGCGATGGTGCACACCTTTAATCTCAGCACTCAGAAATGGCAGAATCAATGGCCAGCCAGAGTTAATAAGACCCTATCTCAAAAGCAAAACAAATTTAAGTCAAGGGGGAAAAGTTATCACTTGCCAGAAATGCTCAAGCAGAAAAAAAATCAGTATGAATCACAAACAATTCTATACATCAGTAACACATTTACAAATAAAGGATATTCAACCATTGCTTGTATCCCATTTCTTTTGAATATAACAATACGCTGTACTTTTCCAACAGGGTTGCATACTGTATATAGAACATCCTATGGAACAAAAGAGTATATTTATTCATTTTTTATATTTAGAAAAAACAGTATTATATTCCATTGTTTTATCTAAAAATTAAAATTAATAACAGGGCTTTTTGTTTGTTTTTTAAAAAGGATCTCACTGTATAGGCTAAACTGGCCAGGCAAACTAAGATAGCCTCAAAGTAAGAAATCTACCCACTCCTGCCTCACCACACCCAGTTATTAACAACTTTTTTAAAAAGGGTAAAGAACAAGGCGAGAGCAGTAGTTCTCAACATTTTTAATGCTATGACCCTTTAATACAGTTCCTCTTGTTGTATTGAACCCTAACCATAAAATTATTTCATTACTACTTGATAACTGTAATTTAGCTGTTATAAATTGTAATATAAATATTGGATATGCAGGATATCTGATATGTGCCCCCCCCCAAAGGGGTCTTGACCCACAGGTTGAGAAGCACTGGGCTAGCGGTAGCTCAGCCTCTTGGTTAGGTTTACAGCAGCTGACAATCACCTGTAACCCCAGTTCCAGGGGGTTTATGATGCCCTCTTCTGGCCTCCAAGGGGACTGCACACATGTGCTGAACAGACACACATGCAGACAAAACACCCATACACATACAACGAAAATAAATCTTAAAACATTGTCTAAGCATGCTATTGCACATCTTAAATCCTAGTACTTGGGAAGCAAAGACATGCAGATCTCTATAAATCCCAGGCCAAATTGGGCTACATAAGGAAACCCTGTCTCAAAACAAAAACAATAACAACAAAAAGATGGCGGGTAAGAAAACTACACACGTTAAATACATACCACGGTGATTGGATATAGAGGGTTCTGAATAGAGAGCAGGAGAACCTTGTTGCCTCCTGATGGATCATCAGTGTTTCCTGGCCGAGTGATTCTCTTGCTTGTGGAATAGTTGAAGAAAGCCTGCTGGCCAGCAATGTACACAGGCACATCTGCAGCGAATGTCACACACTCTTTGGCACTATCGATATTTTCAAACTCCACTAGAGCCTGTCGTTTAAATGGCATCATCATCACATAGCTAAAGTAGAAGAAATATCAAAATACAACATAACTTATTTTGTGATGTAAAAGCAGACTCCAATCCCCTCAAATGAAAACTTATTCAGCTCATGCCCTACTCAAGCCCAATTAATACCCTTCCCATGCAGTAACTGGAAAACATCAAGAAAACCCATAGTTAAACAGCAGAAACTAGCTGAGCATGGTGGCATATCTGTAATCTCAGCACTTGGAAATAAAGGCAAATGGGGATTGCAAGTTCAAATCCAGCCTGTCTGAAAAAAGAAAAAGCAGAAATACCCACACAAGAGTAACTAAGAACTAACCATTCCTATATTATCTTATTGATCCCAGCACTCAAGACACAGAGCCAGGAATACCTCTGTGGATCTGAGGTCAGCCTGGTCTACAAAGTGAGTTTCTGACCAACCAGGGCTACATTGTCAGACCCTGTCTAAAAAAGCAGGAAGAAAAAGAAAAATCACAGTGCACGTTTTATGACCACAACAGAACAACATATTCCCAACTGATAGGAGTAAGAATTTTCAACTGTTTTAAAATACAATCAACATGTTTTAATCATATGGGAAAAAAAAAAATCAAGTCAGGTACTCAAACCACTCAGCTTAACAGGTATCCAGGACCCACAGCTTCATGTTAAAAACTAAAAATTAGTGCAGTATTAGTAAAAACAAACAAACAAAACAATCACACATCATTTTATAGTTCAGTAAATTAACTACCTTCTTCATTTATAAAACTCAAGAGTAATTACTACAAACAATCTGCCTAGAAGCAGTCTGGTATACTATAGGATCTCAATAGGTAACTATTATTCTATTTCTTCAGAACTTGCCTCAGTAGATGAAAACACAGCCTGGCACACAGCGGGCTAGTAAGTATATGCTGACCTAGGAGGCTGGTTAGCTATCCCCACCCACATCACTAAAAATTAAACAGTGAAACAATAAGGTCTTAGATTTAAAGCTTTATCAACTGTAATACGTAAAATAAATCCCAGCAAAGAAAATATTTCTTCTAGAAATAAATTCTTCAATGAAGTTCCGAAGTTCTTTTTTTAAGATTTACGTTTTATACATTGTTCTGCCTGCATGTGTGCCTGCAGGCTAGAAGAGGGCACCAGATCTCATTTTGGATGGTTATGAGCCACCATGCGGTTGCAGGGAATTAAACTTGGGACCTTTGGAAGAACCACCAGTGCTTTAACCTCTGAGCCAGCTCTCCAGCCCCTTGAAGTTTGGAGATCCAATACTCTTTTAGGACCTCAATGGAAACCATAAATACAGACAAAAACATTCATACACATAAATCTTTTTTAAAAAGTAAGTAAAAATAATTATCTCTCATATAACACATAAATTTTGTTGCCAAGTTAAAAATGCCCCCTAGAAGAAACAGAAAAATTAAAAATAAAGGTGCAAAAGGTACTGGCCTATAATACATTTAATTACTGTCTATTTGATCTCAGCACTAAGAAGGCAAAGATAGACGTTATCTGTGAGTTCCAGGACAGCCAAGGATGCAAGGAGAGACCCTGTCTCTTAAAAAAGTTTTCTACATCCCAAATAAGACATTAGCTAGAAGCAAACTCAAACATTAACCGGACAGTGAACAAATTTTTTAATCTTTAAAAAAATAGTTTGAGAAAGACCAAACAGAAAGAGAAACGAAAGGGCAAATGAGCATGAAGTCAGTATTTTCAATTCAACACCATGAAAATTTTTACCTACAAACTTGCTGAATAGCTAGCTGGTGACATATCAAAGTAAGTACATACTAGTCACCCCAGGGAGGTTAAAATAAGCTTAAAGCTCACTGGCAGAGTATCCGCTTAGCATATACAGTTACTTACTGTTCTGAATTCAATCTCTAGCACCAGATAACAAGCTTAGAAGTTTCCAAAGTTGGGGCTGGCAAGGCGTCTCACTGAGTAAGGGTACAAAAGCCTTAAGAACAGAGTTTAATCCCTGGAACACACAGGGTGGAGAGACCTGATTCCCTCAAACTGTACTCTGACCTCCACACACTATGAATGTAAAAAGTGTAAAAATTTAAAACAAAACAAAAAAGGTTCCAAAGATGGCAGAGACTTACAATCCTAGCACTCAACAGGCTGAGACAATGAATACAAGTTCCAAGCTAGCCTGCCTTATAGGGAGACCCCCACCCCCCGAATCAAAAAAAATAAATAAAACAGGAGGTAGATGTTTTTTTCCATAGAAAAGCATACATAGGCAAACAATACATAACAATGCTAAATACCAACTTGAAGAAATCAAGCAAGGCTTGCACAATCCTGTTTTCAATGCCTGTGAATCCCTGCTGTCCTTACCATATTGTCCCAAATTTCTCCAGTGCTTCCACAAGGTCTGCTTCCACCACAGACTCACAGAGCCCTCGAACATGAACAACAGGGGAAACAGAAACCTTATGATGACTTCCACCTCCCTCCTAGGGAAGAGAAAAAGATTTTCCAATTAACTTCAAGTCTAAATTGCATCTTTCAATAAATTCAGCTCTACATTATAAAGCAAACACACACAACACTAACTAACTTACAACTTAAAGGTAGCAAAAAGAACTTCAAAATAAACTGAATGAAATATATTTGATTTGAAATTTATTTCTAGTAAGTTCCCCCTACCCTTTCCTTTATTTTCCACTCTTAGGCTTTGGTTTTTCAAGACAGGGTTTGTCTGTGTAGACCAAGTTGGTCTCAAACACAGGAATATGACGGTCTCTGAAATGTTTATTTCTTTAAAAAGAGTGATTTTGAGACTAGCAGCTCAGCTCAGTGGGTAAAAAGCAAAGGCACTTGCCACCGCATCTGACATCAAAGTCCAATCCCCAGAATCCATACATAGCAGGAGGAAATTGATGGCACAAAGTAAATGTCTTCAAAAAGTGTTCAGCCAGTAAGATGTGGTGTAACTGAAGTAGGCGGTGGGCTCTTGAGTGCTTAATACATTTTTGTTTGCCTTACATATTATATGATGATATTCTGTAATTTTACAGTTTCTAGCTCATAAAATACTCAATATTACTTCCCCTTTTGCACTTTATATCTGGATAAACAGACACATAGACACTTTTCCCTTTCAACTATAATAGGGTTGTGGGCATCATGATACTTCATCCCTAAATAGCTCAACATTCCTAACAATAATAATAATCGTTTACATAACCTTTACCATTTTCATAAGACAAAAATAATTCAATGAGGTAAACCTAACAGTCTGTCTCCTTTCATTCTTCTCCAACTGTCTATCATATGGCTTCTAAATGCACTTTTTAGTCTATTATAAAATTCACTTTTTGAATTCAGTTTTGAGTCTTAGTCTCATATTACTATATCTTGGCAGTAATTTTTGAAGAGGCCTTTTACCTTTGCCAGTTTTTCTCTAAGAATTGCCTATCATGAATAATAACTATGAGGAATACAGTGCAGAAAATGGCTAGTTTTCAAATTGGTCTTTCCTCACAAAAAATGGATTATAGACCAGTTTTTTAAACTCCCTCAAAAGCATTCACTTACTATCTACACTACAGTCATTCCCTGAAAGCTGAGGCACATGAAAATGTTATTTAGTCTACATAATATATACAAATCACGACTTTGTACCCCATATTATTGTCAAGAAAAAAAATTTTAAGAGCACTTATAAAAGAAAAGCTAGAAGATGCTAAATAGTATATAGTATTTGGGGGAAAGATGATTTTTCTCAACCTCGAGGCAAAAAAACAAAACCAACCTCATACTCCTTGTACTTTCTTACTCCCACTCAATCTACAACTCTTAAAATTATCTACATTGGTATTTCTCTAGCTTTAATTACATTCCCATTCTTTTTGAGACAGGGTCTCACTATGTAGCCTTGGCTAGCCCAGACAGAACTCACTAACCTTATTTCTAGGGAGTATGCTACTCTGCCATATCCATCTTACTTTCTATCTTTCATTTTTAAAAATTTTAAATTCCAGTTATTTCCAATTGAAAAGCTGACAATCTCATATTTTCTTTTTGGTTTTTTGAGATAGGGTTTCTCTGTGTAGCCTTGGCTGTCCTGGACTCACTTTGTAGACCAGGCTGGCCTCCAACTCACAGCAATCCACCTGCCTCTGCCTCCGAGTGCTGGGATTACAGGTGTGCACAATCACACCCACCTATCATCTTTTCAAACTATATTTTTACCACTCCCTCCAAGGCTGTTTTTCTATCCTACTTCTACCCCAAAATAGTACCTTCTTAAACTCGCATACATCCAAGGCTAGCTTAAAACTTGCTATGTAGCAGAAAAAAATGACCCTGAATTTCTGTTCTTCCTGCTAAGATTACAGATATGCACCAAAAAAATATATACCAACCATTAACAACACTCTTGCTAAATAACCATTCTATTTGATATATAGCCATGACAAGAAATCTGAGCTCTTCTACACCACAGAGCCTCTTTTCCCCACCCTAAAATAAGGTATGTGTATATGCAGCTGTGGTATCAAGGAGCACAATGCTTCTCTCATGCTACACAAGTACTCTACCACTGACCCTTACCTCATCATCCTAGTACTTGATTTCTAAACTAGTGGGTAAAGCAGGATTGATAATCCCTACACCTATACCAACTAAACTGGATGTGGTAGAAACACTCACAATTCCATCACTCACATAACCAACATCCATGGTTCAAGGACAGACTATTTACCTATTAATACTTTTGGCATGTCTTCTCCAGGTTAAGGAATCATTTTTAAATCTTTTCTCCCATAGTAGTCTTTCCATTTCAATTTTGTGATACTTTAGGTTCTCTTCTGTTCTTTTGTATCTATTATTTCCCAACCTCAAAGTAATATTCCAGATGTATATAATAGCAAATGCAAAAATCCTTTCAATATAAGCATGCTTTTTAAAATTTTTCATTCCTTTCTTTTGGCAAACTGGGTCAAGCTACAGCGGATCCCCACTAATAGGCTCAGGCTTGTCTAGTCATAACCATGCTAATATACATGCCACTCAAAGGCAGTCTCAAGAACAAATTCTCACAAGCCAATCAAACTTTTTTCTATATGGCTATAATCTTTCATTTGGAAATCTTAGGGGTAACAATATCATCTTACTGTTTTACTACCTTACAAGTCTACTTACTAAACTTAAAAAAAAAAAAAAAAAAAAAACCTAAGTAGTTAACTTATTAGCAAATTTATGATTTTTGGCACTTTCTGTTTGGGCAATTCTGTTGTTACTGTTATTTTGACAGTATCTTGGGAGCCCAAGCTAACCTCAAACTCACTATGCAGCTGAGGCTAGTCTTTAACAACTGATTATCCTGCCTCTTCCCAACTGCTAGTTCATCCCTGACTTTTCTTGGCTTTCTGTATAGCCCAGGCTAACCTCCAGCCTCTGTCCACTTAAAAGTATTAGAACTGCTGTAATTACAGGTATATGCCATTGTACCTGGCTCTTGGCTTTGTTTTTAGGGACTGTTTCACCACATTGCCCAGCCTGGTCTTGATCTCCTAGGGCTCCAGTTAGGCTCCAGACTTTTAACCTCCTAAGTAGCTGGACTATAATTATAATGCCTGGCTGGCTATCACTCAATCCTTGATTTGTCTGTTTACTCACTAGAATACAATACTTGAAAAACGATCTTCAAAATAAATTGGCACTCCATCTTAATTTATTTTTGGTAAATAAATTGGTTTTGATAAGAGATGCCATTAGTATGAAGGTCTAGGTTTCTTTCTGAAAATTAAGATATAGAAACTAATGAGCTTGAAGATTATGCCTGATAAATTATGCCTGCTGCTTATAGAGACTAGAGAGATGGCTTTGCATTATGGTTGCTTCTGAAGAGGACCCAGGTTCCATTTCCAGTACCACAGTTCACAACCATCTGTAACTCCAGTTCCAGGGGATTTGAGGCCTTCTTCTGACCTACATGGACACTAGGCATGTAGGACACATGTAGGACACTAGGACACAGTGACAACATGCAGACAAACATACAAAATCAATTTTTCAGGCATGGTGACACACACCT
This sequence comes from Psammomys obesus, assembly GCF_907164565.1. Taxonomy (NCBI): domain Eukaryota; kingdom Metazoa; phylum Chordata; class Mammalia; order Rodentia; family Muridae; genus Psammomys; species Psammomys obesus. The sequence goes on from NW_026585644.1 coordinate 43,582,946, forward strand.
TTAATCCCAGCACATAAGAAGCAGAGGAAGGTAGATCTCTAAAGAGTTCCAGGCCAGTCAGGGCTAAAACAGTGAGACCCTGTCTCAAAAATAAATCTTAAAAATCATATGCTATTTATTCCACAAGAATAAAGTATAATACATGCCATGAACTTCTATAATGAAGCTTTGTTGAAAAGTGAAACCCAATGAAATAAAACCCCTGGGAGTTTGTGCTCTATGAAAAGTACAGTAAACACTGTCCAATTCAAACCATTCAAATCAATCAATCTCAATCCCACTCTCTCTCAGTCTCCTCTTCCTCTCCTCCCTCCAGAGTCTTGATCTGGAACTCACTAGATAGTTCAAGTGGGCTCCCCACAGCAAAGTTCCTGAATTCCTCCTCTGTGGGTACTGGAATTAGAGGCATGCACCACACCCAGGCTTCATATTTCTCTACCTTCAAACACTGAGATCATTGCTAATGAGCAATTCCTACTTTAACTGTTCCTCTTAGTCACATTGTTCTTTAGTTATTGAATCATAAAAAGTCAACAACCTTACTTTTCACTTCACACATTTACAACCTGAGTTGACGATAGTTCAACACTGTACCTAATCTGCATTTATTCTTTTAACAGTCTGACCACAGATGTATCTCTTCTATAGGCTAATGACCACTGAGGTTGGGCTAACTCTTCTGTTAAACGAAAACCACATTTCAACATGATGGAGCACTAGACTCTCTACCTTAATTATGTACACATTTCATTAACTGCAATGATTTCAAAACAGTACTGAAAATTACATGGAAAATTTTTGAAAGTGGGGGTGCTCAAGAAATGGCTCAGCTGTTAAGAGCACTGGCTGCTCTTCCAGAGGACCTAGGTTCAATTCTCAGCACCCACATGGCAGTTCACAACTGTAATCCAGTTCCAACTAATATGACACCCTCACACAGCATACACACAGGCAAAAATACCAATGCACATAAACAACTCATTTTAAAATTTTGATAACGGAAAAATGAGTCTCATTAATCTTCACATTAGCTTATCAACTGTAGTGTTAAATTAATTTACTGGAGAGGAGTGTCGGTAGGGTCAAAAACAGTCGCACTGCCAACATCACCCTACAGGCTTGGCCCCAGTTATGCAGTTAAGTGAAAGCACCTTGTTCTTGAATTTGTAACTACCATACAGTAGCTCCTGTCTTGGTCATTTAAAAGTTGTTTTAATTAACTACAGCTTCCAGTAAGGAAAGACTTTCATATTTTACAGACTAGGAAAACTGAAGGGTAGCAGTAAGCTGACTTTCTCAGCGTCACAAAAATTGTATGCTTACCACTAGATTCCTGATCTTACAAGCCCTTGTCCAATGTCATTTTCACTGCTTAACTATAGTTCATTATGTATTTCCCTCCTAGCATTGAAAAGTAACTTTCTGTTGTTGTTTTTGAGTCAGGGTTTCTCTGTGTAGCCTTGGCTGTCCTGGACTCACTTTGTAGACCAGGCTGGCCTCAAACTCACAGTGATCTGCCTGCCTCTGCCTCCCAGAGTACTTTAACTACAGGCGGGTACCCCGTTCGGCTTCAAAACATCACTTACAATATTCCTATTTCTAAGTCTTACAATGCTTGATTGTGACCCCTAAGAAATCATCTCCTTTATTTACATTTCCAAGGTACATTCTGAGTATTTCAAAAGCTTGCTAGAAAAAATCCAAAAATAACTAACTGCTAAGAAATTATCCGTAATCTTGGCCAGTTGTGACTAAGTAAAGTTACAACAAGAAAAAAAAATCCTTAAAAAAAAAAAAAAATGTGGTCAAATTTTGTATAGAATTGTCAGAATTTTTAGGTAATTCAAACTGGGCCAGTTGTCAATTCAAACTGGCTCAGGTGGTCATTGCTGCCAATGACCAAGGTCCAATCCCTAGAGCTCACGTGATGCAAGTAGCTGTCCTCTGAGCTCCACACTCCAATTCACATACAAATGAATCCAATTAATTTTTCTTTTTTAGTTCAAACGGGGAGAGGGGGGTTAAGAAAGGGCTCATACAAAAACCACACAGCACTCTTGCATAGAGGACCAGAGTCTGACTACAGCACCTGTAACTCTACCAAGGAGTTCAACTTAGAAGCTGCCACGGGCACTTGTTATGTCCCCGCACATGTAACTAAAAATGTTTTTAAATTTAAGCTAGACCAGTAAAAGTTTCAACAACTTTGGAAAGATGAGCTGCCTCTGATTAAAAGGGCCGGAACACCTTAATGCTGGAAGACGTGTGCACTCCACAAACTTCCGCTAACATTTGCTCTCAAATTTATTAAATGTTTAAAGACATTTAATATCTTAAATGTCATCTATCTTAAGTCATCAAGACAGTTTAAGGGGCCCCAAAAGGGACAAAACCATTCGGATCGGTTTGTTTCCTTAAACTGCACGGAAACTAAAGCTGTGGGTTATGCTGCCCACATTCTGTGGTCTCTGATGAAGGAGGATTCAGGGAATGTGTTTAATACAGCTCTGAATTCATTTCCTTCTCCTGCGGAGAAGACCTCAAGACCCCCTCTCACCTGCCCACACACTTTGGTAACATTTCGCAAGTGTAAAACCATCTTGAGCCACTACCCGAGAAGGTAGTGGCTACTCGGCCTCTTTGCCCACAAAGACTTTTTAAAAGAAAAAGTTAAAACTAGCGAGGGAACTTGGGTTCGGGGGAGGAGGGGGGGGGGCACAGGGCGGAATCTGTCATCCAGTCGCGCCTTTCCAGGAGCCCCGGGCCCTGCAAGCCTTCCCGTGGCGGTGCCCGGCGTTTGAGGATGCCGTAGGCTGGCCGGTCCCGGCACAGCCTGGTCCAGGCCGGAGCCGTCCCACCTAACAAAGGGCCGATCCCGCCGAGGGCACGCGGCGAGGCCTCCCAGAGCGGAAGCGACACGCGCCCCCGCCCCGCGACCCTCCCCGGGTTCGGGGCCCCCCGCCGCCCACTCCGGGAGGCCCGACGCCCCACCCGCCGGCGGGATCCGGGGAACGAGGGCCGTGAATAACTAATAAGCCCGAGTGCGCGCAGCAGCTCGGGGAGGCGGCGGGCGGGCGGCCAGGCCGGGCCCCGCCGGAGGGGACGTGGCGCCGCGCTTTGTTACCGAGGACTGGGGCATGCTCCGCGGGCCGCCGCCGCCGCCGCCGCCGCCTTCTTCATCGCCGCTCCCCGCCTCATCGCCGTCGCCCTCGTCGCCTTCCTCGTCGCCGTCGCCCTCCTCGCCGCCGTCGCCCTCGTCGTCGCCGCCGCCGTCGCCGTGGTCGCCGCGGCCGCCGCCGCTGCCGCCCTCGCCGCCGCCGCCGTCGCTGTCGCTCCCCGCCTGGGGCGTCGCTTCCTGGCGGTTCTCGCCCTCCTCCGCCGAGTACACGAGCTCTCCCTCCTCGGTCTTGAGGCGCTTGGCCTGGCTCTCGAACTCCCGGTCCTCCTCGTACGTCTCCTCCTTCGGGGAGGACGAGGTGGAGGACATGGCGGCGGTGGAGACGGCGTGGGAGACGGGCCTCAGAGGTCGCCGAGTCGTCCCCGCCGCGGGCTGCGCCTCCTCAGCGCGGGTCTGAGCGGCCCCGGCGTCCTCCGCCGCGCGCTCCAGGAGCCCGTGGCTGAGGAGGGAGCGCGGGCTGAGGGGACGCTTCCCTTTATCACCCAGCCAGCCTCCGGCCTCTCCCTCCGCCAGCTTCGCCGAGCCTCCCAGCCCCGGAGGGGACGCGAAAGTAGGGATGGGGCCGGGGCCGTCGCTTCCGGTCTTCCCTCCTCCCTAAACCTCTCCCCGCCGCCCAGGCGGAGCCTCCACCCCGCCTCGACTGCCGCCGGGCGGGATGGAATCCTCGGCCCGAACGCTCCCGCCCCTCCCCCAGCCAGCCCCGCTTCCTATTGGCAGGGGCAAAGCCGATCGGGCTTCCAATTGGCTGGAGGAGCAGTTCGTCAAAATCCCAGCCTGGATTGCCCCCCCCGCCCCCTCCCGGCTCCAGTGCGGGCGGCGCAACGCCCGCTGCGCGCGGCTCTGCAGCCGTTGCGGCCCCGCGGCAGTTAGCGCTGTTAGGCCGCGGGACCTGGGGAATCTGGCGAGCCGCGGTGCGTTCGGCAGCGTCCGGGCTGTGGGTGTTAACCGCCTTCCCGCTAATTTGAATGTTTTTTTTTTCTTCTCCTTTTAAAAAGGAGAGGGAAACCGCGAGAATCTGCGCACACCTACCCCCACGCAGCCCCAAAAGTGCGTGTGCAGAATTGTATCAGAGTGCGTGGGCTGTGCGCCCTGGATACTGGAGAAGAGCTGTCGGCTGTTACTGAATGTGGCCAGGCAACCAGACGAGCCGCCGCGCACACCCGCGTGTGGCGTGTTTGCAAGCCGGGTTCTGCTGCAGACACACTTAGCCAAGTCCCTGATGCAGTTAACACGTTCTCGACCCAGTCTAAAACCCCTTGTCACTGTTCTGCATGATCCATTTCACTGTCATCCGTTGTCCAAAATAGGAAACTGTATCACGATTCCATTGGTTCCCAGCCCACAACTCGCTTCCTCTGGGAAGCCTAAAGACTTGTTTTAATTGCTGCCTTTTTTGGGAAAGGCCTTTTAATACCTATCTCAAGATGTTCAAAACAAAACTTAAGTGTGCTTAAGGGTGGGAACTGTGTTCTTTTTATCTTTGTAATCCAGTTCAAGTACAGTAAACCCCATCCCACCCAATCCCGAGCGGATTTCAGTGACCTAATTAAATGACCGACCCTTGGTTAATAAAAGTACAATATTTCTTTCAGGGAAGAAACTTGTGGGGCCCTAAGTTCCTTAAGCCTTGGAGAATTGCCTAAGATCAGTTGTCTCTGTCCCTCAGTCCTAAACGGGCCTCTTCATTTCCCAGCTCTTTCCTGTTTCCTTCTCTAGCTGCTTTTTTTTTTCCCCAAAGTCATTTCTTCCCCCAGAAAGATACTGTATTTTCCACTGATCACGCTTTTAAACTGTTATTTTTTCCTTTATACTCTGCACCGCTTGTCATTTTAGAACCCCAACTCCAAGTGTTTCTACATACTACGGCTGTGTGTGTGTGAGGCTCCTGGCAATACACTGACAAAACTGAAAAGTGGAAATTTATTTTTTAAGTTAAGATAAGACCCAAGTGTACCAAAGATATATTAAAGAAGTAGTTGTAGAGCTGGGGACCAATAAGGAAATATCTTAGGCGAAAACAAGTGCGGTGGGAAAATAAATCCCAGTAAGAGAAACAGGGCACCAGTTCCGCTTAAAATCTTCCCTTCTGCTGACTGAGATGCTCCATACAAATTTAAAATCAAAACTTATTCTGCAAGGAAGTTCAGGTACAGGAGTCAAGAAGCTGAAATCTGTAATCCCAACCCTCAGGGAGGCAGAGACAGGCGTATCTCTGTGAATTCGAGGCCAACTTGGTTTAAAAAGTGAGTCCAGGACAGGCGGAGCTACACAGAGAAACCGTCTCACAGAAACAAAAAGCTGAAATCTGAAAAGCCTAAATTTAGAGCTGGAGGGATGGCTCAGCAGTTTAAAACACCGGCTACTCTTCAGAGGATCCAGGTAGGATTCCCAGCACCAACGTGGTGGTTCACAACCATCTTAACTCCAGTTTCTGGGATCTGATGCTCTCTCTTCTGGCACCTCCACAGGCATCACACATCCTCGTGGTACACAGACATACATTCAGGCGAAACACACATAAAATAGATGAATAATTAAAAAAAAAAGATTAAAAGCCTAGCTTATCTTTAGCTTTTCTGTCCTTGGTTACGTAGGTGTGTAAATCTGCAAGCATTTGTTATTTATTTTGGAGACCAGGTCTCGCTGTGCAGCCCTTAGCTAGCTTGGAACTTTCTTTGTAGTCCAGGTCGCCCTCATCCTGGGGTTAAAAAGCAGTCACCACTACTCTTCGCTGTTTGTCCTTTTTATATTAGTTTTAGCATCAAAAACTGAGAAAGGAGGATGAATTAATTGTAGCTTGTTCGCCAGGGAAATTTTCTTCTGGTGAAGTGGGTAGTTCCCAACATACTTTTATTTCACTCAAATTATAGAAATATAGCTCATTGGAAGTATGTCGGGTCCTTGGGTTGACTGCTCTATACCAAAATTAAAGGTGAAAATATAGAATTGGGAAATCAGTTTTTGTCCCTACCCCCTCAATTTCTTTAAGATGAAACAAGAAGCCAAGTGTTGTGGTGAGTGCCTTAATCTTAGTACTCAGGAACTCAGTCCGATCTTCAAGAGTTCAAGGCCAGTCAGGTTTACATAATTCTAGGAACACCAGGGCTATGTGAAAAACCTGTCTTAACAAGATAGTATTTCATTTGTTTTGGAGAGAGTCTGACTACATAAGTATTCTATGCTGACCTCAAACTCAGGATCTTCCTTGCTTCGCCTGTACTACTATGCCTGCCTTGTTTCATATTTTCATATAAAAGGTGAAGTTAATAAACTATCTTCACATCCAACTGTAGGTTTATTGGAACTCATACAAGTATTCTAAATACTTGTTAAAACATTTTCAGTTTTCAAAGCCCTGAATTTCAAACCATGGATTATAGGCTAAATTAAAATGCAATTCTCATGCAAAATAGAAGTTACCTTTAAAAATTATAGTAGAGTATTCTAGTTGCAATTTATTGTGGAAGTGATTTAAATTTTCTTATGCATTTAAAAATGGTAAATCTGTAATCTATTTACCGCTTTCCAGAATTATACTGTTGGTAGAAATTAGAGCATGAATTACTAGCATGGTAAGCAACTATAAATTAGGTCTACATGCCCATTGCAAAAACAGTCATAAAATCATTTTCATTCATGAATAGCCCTGGCTCTGGAATCAGACCACTTGGGTTCCTGTCCTAGAAAGAGAGAGAGGTTCATTTGTGTTGTTGTTTTGCTTTTTGTTTGTTTTTTGAGGTAGCCTTGGCTGTCATGGAACTCACCCTATAGACCAGGCTAGCCTCAAAGCCTCAAACTCAGAGACCTGCCTGCCTCTGCCTCCCCGAGTGTTGGGGTTAAAGGCATGCTCCACCACCACCTGGCTAAGAGCCATGTTCTTAACTGCATCTCTAGAGCAGGACTTTTGTTTTGCTTTGTTTTGTTTTAAACTTTTCCAAAACGGCTTAATTGTAGAATGGGCAGAGTAATAGTAATGCCTCTGGTAAAGAGTCTTTGTCAGAATTTATTGACATGACCCTTTCAGTGGTTAGTACATGGAATGGCATGTAAGCGACGGTTATTATTATTGCATGTGAATTATTATACAAGTATGCATGTATACATATATATACATGCGTATATCTCTCAGGTATGTACTGTATCAAATTTATTGTACGATCTGAAAAGCAGGAAACAGATTTCAGAACTATTGTGCACTCCTGTAATCCCCGCATTTGAGAGACAGAGGTATGATCTCATGTTTGAGGCCATCCCTTAGCTACCACATACGCATGCGCATGCGCATACGCATAGCTACCACATACACAGTGAGTCCCTGCCACAGAACGGAAACAAAGCAAGTGAGAAGGCAAGAACAAGCTCCTAGCTTTTTAGTGTCCTTACCACCTGGAATGTCTTACTGTTTACATAGGTCAACAATGAGATTTAAAGTTGTGAGCAACATTTGGGGCTAAGCTATGAAGGACATGGACTATCAATTTCCCCACGTCTGCCCTAGGCCCACAAATCTAGTATTGCTCCCCTATCCCCAGGGAGTTGCAGCAATGGAAATTCTTGTTGCTGCCTACTGTCCTCAACAACAGCCAGGCTAATTAAAGGACTGGAGAAGTAGCCAAAAGCCTAAACCTGTAAAACATTAGAGATTCCAGACAGTCATGGCCTTCAGAAAGGAGTTACTCCTGACTTTCTTGGCATTTCTAGCTACCAAGCTCTGTCATTTCTTTATCTAATGTTTTATATGATTTTATCAAATTATATGATTTATGATTTAGTATTGTTTATTATATTCTTGAGTCTTCAGAATAGTAATGAGCCATCTAGCATTCTTTTATTTTCTATTTTATTTAACTATGGGTTTTGTTTGTTTGCTTGCTTGCTTGTTTTAATTTTTGTTTTTTTGTTTTTGAGACAGGGTTTCTCTGTGTAGCCTTGGCTGTCCTGGACTCACTTTGTAGACCAGGCTGTCCCCAAACAGAGATCTGCCTGCCTCTGTCTCCCTGAGTGCTGGGATTACAGACATGTGCTACAGCATCCAGCTTTATTTATGTTTTTTAAAACATGGTTTCTCGTGTAGCCCTGTCTGTCCTGAAACTCTGTAGACCTGTCTGGCCTTGAACTTTGAGATCTGCCTGCCTCTGCTTCCTGAGTGCTGGGATTAGAAGCCTGCACCACTAAGCTTTAATCAAGCACCTGCTGTTGCTGTCTGAATGACTTATCTACAGCAAGCTGAAACATTACTCAGAGGTTAGACAACTGTTAAAGAGTGTCACCATTTTCTTCTGATCCCTACATCATTTGAAGTGGGGCTACAAATTATGGAGTTTTCATGCCCAAGCTCAATTTCCAACACTGTTGCTATTTCATTGACTATACAAAACTCTTATTTCATGCCTGAACTCCTATAAAGATTAACTGAGCCTTTATACATTCTTTACTATGAGTCCTATTTCCAGAATATTGGAACTGTAGGGATGCTTTAGGTCAATCCCACATGTTTTATGTGAAATCCAGCTATTCAGAAACAATCCACTTATTTTTGGAGAATGTTGGCGAAGCCAAAGCATTCTATTTCTAGGATCCTTCTATTAGTTTGATGAAAGTCACCTAGAATAAGTATTGTAACTTGTCCCTTTTACTCAACCAGACTTTGTTGGTTATGATGAAAAGTCACTGTTCAGGAAGAATGCACCATACAGGAAATGCCTGAGGCAATATTAACTTCAAGTGTAGTCAAGTGTAACCACAGTGGTGTATGCTTTCGAGAGCTGTGCACATCTGTTTGGGAGCTCCAGCTTCCCCACAGTATTTGGACTTTTTTCTTTAAGTCTAGGGCTGGAGATGGTGCACCAACCTTTAATCCCAGGACTCCGGAGGCAAAGGGAAATGGGACCTCTAACTTCCAGGCCAGTCTACATCAGCAGGTCTCAACCTTCGTAAGGTTGTGGCCCTTTAACACAGTTCCTTACGGCGTGGCATCCCCCACCCATAAAATCACTTCCTAACTGTAATCTCGATATTGTCCTGAGTCCTAATGTAAACATCTGATACGCAGGATGTCTGATATTGGACCCCTGCGAAAGGGATCGAGATTCCCAAGTTGAGAACTGCTGGTCTACGCCGTGAGTTCAAGCCATCCAGGACTACAGAGAGAAATCTTCTCTTAAAAAAAAAAAAATCTGATCAGGCTAGAGATAAAACTCCATGACAGATGTTTGCCTAGGTCATGTGGGACCACACACACACACACACACAAAGCTGCCCCATGATGGGGCATTCCCATAATGCCAGGGCCAGGAGTCTGAAACAAGTGGATCCAGAATGTAAGGTCAGACTCTACTACATAATGAGACTATCTCACCAGAGGGGAAAGTTTGTGAAAAGTCTGCAAAAAAATGAAATTGGCCTTAGAACTGCTCGTGCATATGCCAGATGATAAAATTCAGGTTTAAGGTATACATTATGGATACTTCCCCTTCACTTTAAAAACAATATTTAAATTATTTCTACTTTTCTCTCTGACATGTCAATTGGGAGTATTTTAGATGTTAAAAAGATAATTTTATAGCCAGGAATGGTGGCAGATGACTTGAACCCAAGCACTAGAGAGGCAAGGCAAGTGGGGGGGGGGGGGAGATCAAAAGCTCAAGGCCATCCTAAGCTACACAGCAAGACCTGTCTTTTTTAAAAAAGGGAGGAAAGGGGGGCTGAAGAGATGGCTCAAAGGTTAAGACTACTGTCTGTACTTCCAGAGGTCCTGAGTTCAGTTCCCATGGTGGCTCATAACCATCTATTATAAGATCTGGTGCCCTCTTCCGCCCTGCAGAAGTACATGTAAACAGAATGTTGTATACATAATAAATAAAATACTTTTTTTTTTTTAAAAAAAAAAAAAAAGGAAAGATAACCGAAGTTTTTTTATAGCACCCTTTTTGGTTCTTCTGGCTGGGCAATTATCTTCATATTTCAAATTCCTGTTTGAATCAAACAGGAATGATTTATGTATATAATTTATTTTTGATATTTTGTTTATTGGTGTTTCACCTAAATGTATGTCTATATGAAGGTGTCAGAATCCCTGAAATTGGAGTTACAGATAAATATGAGCTGCCATGTGGGTGCTGGGAATTGAACTGGGGTCCTCTGAAAAAGCATTCAGCTTTCTTTACCACTGAGCCACCATCTTTCACACCCCAACAGGACAGGTTTTATTAAGAATTATGTAGTTGTTTCTTTTATTGCCATTTTCTTCCCCTCAACTGCTGCAATGCTTTCCTCACCCACAAACCAGAATGTTATAGGACACCTTTAAAACTGGTAAGTTTTAGTAACACCAGTGAGCTTTTAGGTTTGGCCTCAACCTGTGTTGTCCAATATCACAACTAAGTGGTCATATTTGCTGTTTACGTCGATGAATCTGCAGAAGAAGAAAAAAAGAAAGCAGTTAGTATATCTTAACACATAGATGGTCACAGCTATATATTTTTGGGTGGAGTCACTGAGTCAGAGTTACTAGAAACTTATCTTCCAGAGACTAGAGTCAAACACATAGTAGGGATTAAGATGGATGCCTAGCATAAAATGGAGTTTCTTCAGTGACCTGCTCTTTGATCACCTCCCCCTGATGGGGGAGCAGCCTTACCAAGCCACAGAGGAAGACAATGCAGCTACTCCTGATGAGACTTGATAGACTAGGGTCAGATGGAAGGGGAGGAGGACCTCCCCTATCAGTGGACTGGGAGAGGGGCGTGGGTGGGGAAGAGGAAGGGAGGGTGGGATTGGGAGGGGATAAGGGAGGGGGCTACAGCTGGGATACAAAGTGAATAAACTGTAATTAATAAAAAAATAATTTTTAAAAAAATACAAAAAAAATTTGGCAAAAAGTGAAACTTTTTGAGAGACTTAGGAGCCAGTCTGGGCTATATGAGACCTTGCCCCACAACACCCCAAATTACATAAATCCGTGCTTTACATGAATGCATAATAAGCAAATTATGTGTTCAGGTATCTCAAAGACTGAAATATAGTTTACTCTGTAACCATATTTAAAATGAGCTCATAAGCAAATATTCCATCCCATTTATTTAAATAACTAAACGGACATGGCTCCTTTTGTGCACTGGATATATCAAAATGCGTATGATTTAAATTGTATAAAACAATCGGGATTAGCCAGGTGCGGTGGCACACAGCTGTAATCCCAGCAATCAGGGAGGCAAAGGCAGGTGGATCTCTATGAGGCCAGCCTGGTCTACAAAGTGAGTCTGGGATAGCCTAGCCAAGGCTACACAAAGAAACCCTGTCTCCAAAAAAAAAAAAAGTAAAAAGGCCTAGTTGGGTGGTGGTGGTGCCTTTCACCATAGTACTCAGGAGGCAGAGGCAGGCAGATCCCTGAGTTTGAGGCCAGCCTGGTCTACAGAATGAGTTCAGAACAGCCAGGGCTACACAGAGAAACCCTATCTTGAAAAACCAAAAAGAAGGAAGGAAGGAAGGAAGGAAGGAAGGAAGGAAGGAAGGAAGGAAGGAAGGAAGGAAGGGAGGGAGGGAGGAAGGAAGTCCTTTAGGGCCAGTGACTCTTTGAGTAAAGGTGCTTCCCACCAGGCCTGACAACCTGAGTTCAGTTCCCAGGACCATATGATGAGAGAAAAGATCAAACTGTCCTCTGTGTCTCCATTTGACAGGTAAAGCACAGAAAGGCTTATGTTTTCTTTCTGAATTCTCATCTGCTTTTCACTATACTAATAATTACATGTGAATTATTACATGTGCAATTTATGCTGATAACACCAGAAATGGAACCCTTAATTTTCTCCATCTCTCTGGGTGGAACTACTTCCTCAGGAATATAATTTTTAAGCAACTTATAATTTTTGTAAACTATTGATTTTTTTTAATCTCTAGATTAAAAAAAATCTTATCTCAATACCTTTTAGTAAAAGAACTTCAACCAATGAATATTTGTTAAAGTATTGATGAATATATTCATGTTTTTTAAGTTTTATTTGGTTGTATTATTGTTTTTTGAGACAGGGTCTTACTCTGAAGCCCAGGCTGACCTCCAACTTGTGGCACTTTTCCTGCCTCTGTCTCCTGAGTGCTAGGGTTACAGGTGGGAGTTACCACTTTGGGCATCAGCAATCTTGATAGTGTACAAACAAAGTCAACTGTTTCAGTCCAAGCACATTTGACAGGATTCATTCCAGCTGTTTTAAATTAGAGTAGTGAAGCACTTACATAATTAAAAATACTGAGTGGAGACCAGGCACATGAGTTTAACCCCAGCACTCAGGAGACAGAAGCAGGTGAGAAGACTTCTTTGGGTTCAAGGCCAGCCTGGTCTGCATAGTGAATTTCAGGACAGCCAAGGTTATGTAGAAAGAGAGAGAAAGAGAGAGAGACCCTGTCTCAAACAAACAAGAATAGACTGCTGCCAGGTATGATGGTGCATGCCTTTACTCCCAGCACTCAGGAAGCAGAGGCGGATAAATCTCTGGTGAGTTCAAGGTTAGTCTGAATTCCTAATCTTCCCGCCTCCCAAATGCTTGGATTAAAGGCATGTGCCACTATGTGTCTCCATAGTGAGTTCCAGGCCAGCAAGGGCAACACAGTGAGACTCCACCTCAAAACGACAGCAGCAACAAAAAAAAGGTCAGAATACGGATGGAGTAACCTCTGAACTAGAAAAGCAGGAGTACTGAGAAACCAAAGCTGCAGTGCCTAGAACACTCGGGACGCAGTCATGGAAGATACCATGATCAGGGAGCTGCAGAATCATACCATGCCATTCAACAAACGTGATGGGCACACTGCAAATGCTTCTGAGAGTCACAGAGCTAGAGAATGTTACAAAAAAAAAAGAAGAAGAAGAAACCCTTCTGCAACCACACTCATCAGCAGAAACACAGAAACACCAACTGTTGGATGAAGAAAACAGAAATAAAGACAAATTTTACCTCTTTGTTGTTTGTTTGGTTTTGGTTTTGGTTTTGCAGTGTTTTGTTTTGTTTTGTTTTGTTTTTGAAACATGGTTTCCCTGTGTAGCCTTGGCTGTCCTGGACTCATTTTGTAAACCAGTCTGACCTTGAACTCACAGAGTTCCACCTATCTCTGCTTCTCTGAGTGCTGAGATTACAGGTGTGCACCTCCAAGCCCAGCTTTCTATTTTTGAACTTTAGATTAGTTCAGTGTTGTAGTGAAACAGAAAGACTGACTAATGACTTCCAGATTACCAACCTAAATCTTAAAACGTCAACATTAAAGCAGAGAATGTGCTCAAAAAACATCTAAAAATAAGATGGAGTGAATCCAGTTCTTCACTAAGTGCTATTTACTTACTTTTTGATATTTTGGAGGTGCAGGAATAACAGTTTGTAACTCAGACAGATTTAATGACTCATCATCCAATTGACATCACTGATGCCTTGGGCAGGTAGTCCTGGGTGGTATAAAAAAACAAACTGTGCAAACCAGGAGGATCAAGACAAGAACCAGCATCCCTCCATGGTCTCTGCTCAGTTCCCACCTCCAGGATGCTGCGTTGAGTTCCTGCCCTGACTTCCTGGTGCTTTTGGTCCTAGTGTTTATTATCACAATAGAAACCTTAAGACCAACTCCAAAGCAGCAGGTCCAAGAGGCCAGGGACACCAGAAAAGTCCTGGTTCCTGGTTCCGTTATCCGACAACCTTGCCTGAAAGCTGTATGTGAGGTCATGACTAGAACTGAAAGACAGCAACTGGAAAACTCATAGTTGGGCCAAGTGGACCAACTCGTCTCCTTTCCCGTGCCTTACTGGAGTTTCTGCCATAACTCTTATAAAAAGTTCCCAGGGTAGCAGTTCACTGGTATCCAACTACTACACGGAAGGAAGTGTCCCTCTCTCCTTCTCTGCTCCCACCTGTGAATGCATAACAATTCTTGCTAAAACTCACTCTCAGTGGTCCTAGAATCGAGAGGCAACTGACTCCGTCGATATTTTGCCTGACCATGAACGTTTGACATTCTGACTGCTGTGTTTAACCCCACCTGAGGCATGAGGAAAGACCTACTCCAGACTCAATGACACCTCAAATTTTCCTGCAATCAGAAGGAAGTTCCTAACAACTTAAAGAACATTTTTAGGAAGATGATGAAGCTAGAGCTTTAGAACACTCTCTTTAATATTATTAAATGAAAATATTAGGGTTAAAATAAAGGTCAAGTACTACTATGATCATATTTCCAAGGAGTTTAAAAAGCTGGGCATGGTGCCGCATGCCTGTAATCCCAGCACTCAGGGAGGCAGAGGCAGGTGGATCTTTGCGAGTTCAAGGCCAGTCCTGTCTACAGAGTGAGTCCAGGACAGCCAAGGCTGGACTGAGAAACTGTGTCTTAGAAAAATAAAATAAAGTGAAACAAACAAAAACAAAACCAAGGCGTTTAAAAGAGTATTATATATTTTCACTGCTGTAAGTAGTCTTTATCTTTCCACTATGATACCACCAAAAAAACCCTTGATTTAGATGATTACAAAATCATTTTAAGAAAATCCATAAAACCCAAACTGGTGCGTGACTCAGCTAGAGACAGGTGCACTGACTCATGTGGAGTGAGGGTTAACGTTCCTCTTTCTGAGGAACATTTCTTGGAGCATCCCCAAATTCAGAATTGCCACTGATTTCTAAGAAAATTTTGTATAAGAAAGAAAAATAAATTCTTGACTTTTACTCATGATATCCAACAGTGGATGGAAGTACATAACATGTTTGCCTTCGATTGGAAAGTTGCTTTGAACATTGACAATTTCTAATTTTATTCTTTTAAGTGCTACGGATTACAGCCTGTAACATTTACAGAACACAGTGTTTATCTTCCCCATCTAATGGATGTGAGCACAGGCAACAAAACCTCCCTTATGAACAGTTGCTGAGTAATACAAGGACATAACACAGAAACAAAGAATTTAGGCTCTAAATGCTGTAGGGATGAGAAAGGACAAACCCGCTGTCAACATTCATATAGTGATGTTCCTTGTTCCATTTAAACATAGGATTAACCATTTTCCAGGTCTTCATAATGTTACTCTTGAAGAGTTTAAGTTAGCCTGGGTGACTCCATTTTGAAATAAGGAGCCATCTTGACCAGGAGCTGAACTCAGGTACCAGGAAATATCACAGAATGTGCACCTGGCAGAAAACAAAGTTAGCTCTCCAAGCAACAGCCTCCAGGAAAACTCACAGAGTAAATGTTTAGTAAAAAATAGAGACAATCTCCCTGGCAATTGTGATTATGTAAACGGTCACCTCTCCCCTATGGCTCTTACCCAATTCTGTAATGTCAAGGCATGAACCCCCCTGCCTTCTCTCATGGAAACATGAACCTCCCTGCTTGCTGTCATGGAAACCCCCTGCTCACAGACTTTTCCTTTAAGAACCCTGCTCACTCAGGGCTCAGGGTCCCGCTTCTCTACTGCTGTGTCAGTGAGACTTGGGTCCCGAGTTTGATCACTCTCGTAATAAAACTCGCTTGCTATTGCATCGAGTCGTCTCCTGATGGTCTCTGAGGATCCCATGAGCCTGGCATTATACTCTGAGAAGCAGATAGTTCTGAGCCTACATCTTTTTTGTTGTTGTTGTCCTTTTTTTATTAAGTAATTTTAAATTTTTATTAATTACAGTTTATTCACTTTGTATCCCCCATGTACCTCTCTCCTTGCTCCTCTCCCAAACCCACCCTCCCTCTTCTCCAACCATGTCCCTCTCCCAGTCCACTGATAAGGGAGGTCCTCCTCCCTTCCCTCTGATCAGGTCTCATCAGGAGTGGCTGCATTGTCTTCTTCTGTGGCCTGGTAAGACTGCTCCCCCCTCAGGAGGAGGTGATCAAAGAGCAGGCCAATCAGTTCATGTCACAGACAGTCCCTGTCCCCATTACTATGGAAGCCACTTGGATACTGAACTGCCATAGGCTACCTCCATGCAGGGATTTCAGGCCATCTCCATGAGTGGTCCTTGGCTGGAGTATCAGTCTCAGAAAAGACCCCTGTGCCCAGACTTTTTGGATCTGTTGCTGTTCTTGTGGAGCTCTCCAGATCTTACTATCTCCCACTTCTTTCATAAGATTCCCTGCACCTGAGCCTACATCTTTGATAGAGAGAGTGGCTGAATAGTTGGCACACTCTCTTTTAGTCATGCATTTGAGTCAGTAAACGAGCATATCGATGTGTGAAGCTTGTGTGCCTTGAGGCTTGGCGACTGTGAAGCTGAGGATGAAGGGAAAAGACAGGTGATAAGCAATCTGGAGGGTTGGGTAGGGCATTTCCTCAGCATAGATAAGGTCTGAGCTTCAATCCCCGGTATTAATTAATCAAAAAAGGCTGAGGAGGGCTGGGGATGTAACTCAGTCGGTATACTGTTAGTCTAGCATCAATGCAGTGCTGGGTTCAGTTTCCAGAGCGGCATAAACTGGATGCAATGGCACACATCTGTCATCCAGCCAGAGGAAGGTCAGAAGTCTGAGGTCATGCTTGGCTGTTCAGTGAGTTTGAGGCCGTCCCGGAGTTACACTCTTTCCCTGGTCTGGTGTGTCTGACGAGTTCTTAGACTGCCTCTCTTAATATGCGCACGTGCCCCTACAGTCACAGTTCACCCCGTTAAACCTAAATGCTGGCTCCCTTCCTATTCCCAGGAAGAGTCACCTGTCAGTCTGTGATGGGTGGCTAGTGTGTGATGGATGGTTCAGTTCAAAATGGAGCCTTCTAGGGCAATGAATGAACAGTGAGATTAGAAACAACAACAGCTTTACACAATGTGGAGTAACTTAGAACACAGCTGGCTCTCAATGTTCTGGAAAATTACGACAGGATGGGACTGGGGTCCACTGTTTCAATAACGTGATAAAGTGATGGACCCAGCGCCTCCTTGGGATGTTTTCAGGAAACTGATAAAGCGCAGGCACTAGAGCACATCTGTCCCTAAAAGCGTGCAAGAAACCAGCTCCCTGATTACCTGCTGGAGATGCAGGGAAGGGACACCACTGAAGGCTTTTATATGGATATTTATCTTTTATAGGACTTTCTAGGTTCCTGTGTGTTGACTAAGTGTGGGAACAGGCAGATCACATCTGATTCACCAAAAAGTATCTCACTAATCCAGTTCTAGATTCCATACGGTTTGCACACCTTGAAAAAACTTTTCAGAAAAGCTGACTATGAATACAATGTAAGTAAAATATAAGTCCAATCCCTATTTTATAATTTAAGCAGACATCATTAGGTTATTTTCTAGTAGACAAAACATTTCCACAAACTGGATTACAAGAGCCTGATAGACTGTCTCTGACATGAACTCAATGGCTGGCTCTTTGACCTCCCCCCAACACCTCCCTGAGGGAGGAGCAGCCTTACCAGACAGAGGAGGACATTGCAGCCAGTCCTGAAGATACCTGATAGGCTAGGGTCAGATGGAAGGGGAGGAGGACCTCCCCTATCAGTGGACTTAGAGAGGGGCAGGGAGGGAGGGCGGGATTGGGAGGGAATGACGGAGGGGGCTACAGCTGGGATACAAAGTAAATAAACTGTAACTAATAAAAATATAAAAATTCAATTAAAAAAGGAGTCTGATAATGAAGGCCTTTTAGATGGAGGCTAGTTCAGAACAGGCTGGGCACTACAAGCCAACAGGACAAATCTATCTTCAAATTATCTCTCCACTATTAGCCACTGCCTCCTGCAAGCACCAGGAATATTTTCCTTCTCTGTCAGTGCTGGGGATTGAAGCCAAGGTCTTGCACTTGGTGGGCCCATGTTCTTCCATTAAGTTAGTTATATCTCCAGCCTACAGCTATTTTTTGTTTTGTCTTCCTTTCTTTTTTCTTTTTTTTTTTTTTCAAAGATTTATCTAACTTTATTCATAAAGTTCTATTTCTGATATTAAAGATACAACAATGAACAAAACTAGAAGCAAACTATTGCTTTCCTAGAGCTTTCAATCTGGGAAGTGCAGGGAGAATTAAAGTAAAATAAATAAATCAATGTTGTAATTGGATTATTTTGGGATTGTGGAGGAAAGAAACAGAAAATAAGTGGAAAAATGTAATGGGGAAGCTTCTATCTCCAAAGAGATTTGCTATTTCTGCCTATGTAGCTGAGCCACTCACACTGAATGCCCACTGTTTTACATTCTCCCTCTGCACAAGGATAGCTGTCATTCAGATGCACAGAGCCCCGCTGTTGTCAGAATTGTCATCACTCTCACTGTCACAGGCAATCCAAACTCCTAGACAATGAAAAGCTCAGCTAAGTAATGAGTTAGTTTTGGATATGAAATCAAACATACAGACTTTCTGAAGCATGCTCATGATGGCCTCACATCTTAGTTTTTTCTCTAGAGACTTGATGTCATGAAAATATAGGCCAAAGCAAGAGTTCTTTAGTGTTGCGCCAACTAGAAGACAAAGGCTTGTTTTCTTTCTGTCCTAGCAGGAAACTCCAACCTTTCCTAACTTAGAGACTGAGCTGTTGGGCTCACAAGACATTGCCTCATTCCTTTTTCTTGGGGCATTCACAAATGACAGCTGATGAATTCACAATGGCTATTTGGCCAAAAAAGAGAGTAAGGATTTACACAGATTCACTCCACTTCTGGCACAATCTACTCACCTCAGACTTGCTAACCAATTCAACTATTCAAAGTTATATTAAAGACTCCCTGCCAGTTCCCTACCCTTTCTTTTTTCTTGAGACAGGATTTCTCTGTGCAGCTCTGGCTGTACTAGGACTCTGTAGACCATGCTGACCTCAGACTCAGAGATCTACCTGTTTCTGCCTCCGGAGTGCTGGAATTAAAGGCGTTTGCCACCATTGCCTGGCCAGCTATATTTTTAAGCTTATATTTATGAAGCATAAAGAGCAAGCCTCTAATGATGTCACTTCTTCAGAAACTATGGTCATCACTCCCAATTAAAATTTAAATAAAACTACATAGAATAAATGCATATGTTCATTCCGAAAGTTTAAAGTGTCTGTACTGAATGACACAATCTGTTAGAGACTATGCTAGCCAGTATTAGGATGACATTCTAGTCCATCCTTGGTAAGTGAATTTATAATAGACACCACCCCCCCTTTCTTTAACAATCTGGTTCTGCTCCCCTTACAAAAAAAGTCTTCTTTCCTATGAGGAACCCAAGTCGCACATTCCAGCTGAGGCTGAACTCTGGGACCATAAGACAATCTTTACAGGATTGGTAAGTGACCCACTCAATCCAGCTGTCCCCTGCCTTCCTACTCACATCGAGTTCTTTAGGGACACATACAGGAGCTAGCAGAGCATATCAGGACCATCCCATAGATGTTCTTTGTCAGTTACTGAAAGAGACAGGAACTGCAGCCTTGCTAAGTTGCAGAGGTAAACCCCAGATGGAGCTGCGGGAGACTCTCAGAGCTGGGAGATCAGAGCTCTGATGCTACCTTGAGGCTCTGGCACCTGGTATGTCTGAAACCTGATCCCTAATGATCCTTCTTTTTATTTTCCTACCATCATCCATCCAAGAACAGTGAGCTTGATTGCTCCAATCTAAACCAGTTTGCAAAGGCCAACAGAATCCTTTGAAAACTTAAAGCCAAAATAAAACAAAACAAAAACACTACCATTTCCACATATGGGATTTCTGGGGTTTCTACCAGGCCAGTAGTGGCACCATTGAGACAGCTAAGATCATGTGGGCATGAAAGCACATGATTCATTATTTTTGTTCATTTTGATCAGTTTAGGAGAAAGTCGTTATAAAGAAAGAAAATCCCAATTACCAATAAAGACTCAGGAGCCAGCTACTGGAGGGAAAACTTGTAGCTAAGAGAGGCAGAGAAAGCACCCAGCTGACCTTCCTACTCAGCTCTTGTTCCTAAGGAAAAAGCCAAAAACCAAAAGCTAAAAGCCAAAAGACTAGTTTACTAGATCAGCTGACAGGCCAGGAGGGAGAGGCCTGCTAGCTCACCCAACAGCCCAGAAGGAGAAAGCCAAAGGCTAAAAGCCAAGGAGCCGAAAGGCCAAAAGTTCTTTCTTCCTCTCCATGCTGTTTTAAATATCCTTCTCTCACAGTCCCTCTTTTCTGTTTACTCCCTGTTTCCTGGCTACTTGCCCTGCCTCTTGACCTAGGGAAACTTTATTTAATCCTTTGTACAGAAAGCTCTTGGATTAAAGCTGTGTGCTAGGGCTGGCTGAACCACACCATAACCACCTGTTTAAAGTAAAGAGAAAGTTCTTGGATTAAAGGTGTGTGATAGAGCTGAGCCACTCCACAACAAGAAACAGGTTTTCATCATTCACTGTCTCTGGGTTCACAATGGGATCAAATGTTCTGCAACAAGAGAAAGACAGCAGGTTGGAGGTACTGACAATTACTCTGAAACCTGTAGCACTTAAAACTAAATAAAATTTAATATTTTTATTTATCCTTTGAAAATTTGATACATGTATACAGTATATTTTGCTCTTATCCACCCCTTCCTACTATTTACCCCTAACTCCCCCCAGAGCCCGCTGACACTCCTCTCTCCAGACTTGATGTTCCTTTTATTGTTGGTCGTCAGTATTATTATCATTCTTAACAGCACCCTGAGTGCAGTTAGTGCTGAGTGTACTAATGAATGTGAGACCATCCACAAGGGTATGAGCAGTCATCCATGGCTCCAACCCGCCCCCCAAAAGTGACTTATCCCCTTTCAGCAGCCTTCAACTGCCAACCAGTTCTTAGCTATGAGTGGGTCTGCAGAAGCCCCTCCCCATCACTGCCGGGGTTTTGAATGGCTTCATCTTGAGCAAGTCTTGTGCGAGCAACCCCAGCTGTTAGGAGTTAATATGTGCACCAGCCATGTCATAACCCGAAAACAGCATTTCATAACTCTCTTCTGCATAGCTGCCTTTTCTATTTTCTCCATCCGCTCTCCCGCTATGTTCCCCGAGCCCTGAATGGGGGAAGTCAATATAGATCGCCCACCTAAGCATTCACAGTTATTTATTCTCAGGACTGGGACCAGTTATGTGCCTCTGCACTGACCGATACCCAGTCAAGAAAGGAGCTGTTCTGAATAGGTTGAGGGCAGCTCAAATGTGTAGGTATAAACATAAATATTAGGAAGATAATTTGGTCAATTAGGTCAATTAGATTGACCTAAATAATAGCTTCCTCATTATATTACATGTTTTGATGACTTTGCCCATCTGTAGGCTAACACGAGTATTCTGAGCGTATAGGACACCAGGATGCTCAGCAGATTGCTTATTCAATACAATTGTGTGTGTGTGTGTGTGTGTGTGTGTGTGTGGCAGAGAGAAGGAGAGAGAGAGAGTCAGCTCATCAAAAGAGGGCATCAATCCCCTGGGGCTGGAGTTACAAGCAGCTGTGAGCCACTTGATATGGGTGCTGGACAGAACTCCAGTCCTCTGCAAGTGCTCTTAACTTCTGAGCCATCTCTCCAGCCTCTACACTTTCTTTTTGATATTACTCTTTTACCAAAGTAATAACAATAAAAATAAAGCCTGGCATAATGATGCACATCTTTGATCCCAGCACCTGAGAGGTGGAGGCAGGAGGATCTCTGTGAGCTTGAGGCCGGCCTGCTCTGCATTGTAAGTTGCAGGCTATCTAAGGCTACATAGTGAGATTTTGTGCCACCCCACCCCTCCAAAAAAAAAAAACCCTAAGATACTACCCTTTCATTTATGATACAAATCATTTGCAGAACTCCTCTTCAGGGAGTTCTAAACCTTCTATTACTTTGTCTATAATTGTTGTTTATGTCACTTCATGTGGTCTTTGCCAGAAGTAGAGGGAGAGTAAACCAGCACCCCACAAGGTGAACGATGCTTGATACACACCTGCTTAGATTCCCACCACACTCTCTGTCCCTCTGTTTTCCTGCTCACATAAGCATACACTGTTCTTCCTCCTACACAATGGACGGTCTCCCCAGACTTCTCTTTTTGACCAAAATTGTTAAATCAACCCCATGAATCTCCCATTTCTCTGAGAAAATAAACTCCCCTTTGGTTAAGCCTATTCAGGAAACATTTCTTTCACTAGGAAACAATTCGAGGCCAGCCTGGTCTACAAAGAGGTCCAGGACAGCCAGGCCTACACAGAGAGACCCTGTCTTGAAAAAGATAAAACAAAACACAAAATCATACACCATGCACACATGCTCAAGTGACATATACACCGGAGACATAGCTCCCCACACAATACAGACATACAGATTAACAGACTGATAAGCATACACTACAGCACACATTCTTCACAGACACACTCCACCCACGGGTACGTAACACCAGCGACATATTCTTTCCATGTCACATATAGAGCCATCAGAAAAAAGAAAGGAAAAGTGTGCATGATGACACCAGCTTCAAGACCCAGGAGGTGGAGGCAGAAAGAATTCAAGATCCAGGATAGTCCAGATACATAGTGAGACTCTGTCCTCAAACAAACAGACAAAGGAGGAACAGCATGCTGGCTCTTAGGTAAAGGCACTGTGGATCTGAGTGTGATCCCTGGAACTTACATGGCAAGAGAGAACTGACTCCCTTAACTTCCAAATGTGTACCCTGTATATCTACACACACACACACACACACACACACAGAGAGAGAGAGAGAGAGAGAGAGAGAGAGAGAAATGCAATTTTTGTTGTTTTTTTATTATAATTTTATTTAATTATTTATGTTACGAGTTTGGGTGTTTTGTCTGCACGCCAGAAGAGAGTATAAATCTCATGGGACTACGGTTAAAAATGAATGTGAGCCTCCATGTGGGTGTTGTGAATCGAACTCAGGTCCTCTGGAAGAGCATCCAGTGTGCCCAACCACTGTGCCATTTCCCCAGCCCCTTCTATTGGTTTTTCTTTGAGAAAAATCACTGTGAAAGTCTGACTGGCCTGGCACTCACTATGTAGATTAGGCTGGCCTTGAACTCCTGGAGAATCATCTGCTTCTGCCTTCCAAGTGCTGAGATTAAAGATTAGCCCCACAACATGCATGCACACACACCTCAGTCCCACAACCCCTGATCAACTTCAAAGCATCCAGTCAAATAGTCTGCTCCCTGTCTACCTGCCACAGTGAACAGGGACTTGTACTCTGAAAAGAAACAAACATACATTCCTGGACTTGGACATTAAACCACAGGCGGGACAGGCACAAACCATAGAGCTGAAAACTGGACTCTTAGGTTGGGTCTAGCTGTTGAACCAGGTAGGTTTAGTTAGGTCCTTTTCTTGTTCCCAGAATTTCAACGAGCAGGCATATCTCCACTCTTCCCCTCCCCACCCAATCAAATAGTGATTCTCTGTGGGGGGATCCGGACCGTCTCAGAGACAAAAGCCCCCAGATTCTGACCTTAGAGGGTCCTCAATCAAAAGACACCCTACAGAAAAGCCTTTCCAGCCACAATCCTACCAGCAGCTTTTGTGTGAGTCGGTCTTTTAAAGGTTAATGAAAGGAAGATTCCCAGAGAAGAGTGGTGTTTAGACCCAAGAAATCAAAACAACCTTGCTTCCGAAATGCATGAACTCCAGTTACAACATTATTGCCTGGTGTGATGGTGCCACCTTTAATCCCAGCACTCGGGACGCAGAGGCAGGTGGATCTCTATACATTCTAAAACCAGGCCACATATTAAGTTTCAGGCCAGCCAGAGCTACACAGTGGGATTAAAGACTTGCATCACCAAGCTTGTTATCATGACTAGCCAGACTGTATTGTTTGGGAATGGGAGTGCCTGTGTGTTTTCTGTGTACAGACCAGAAGGTATTGGAGCCCCTAGAACTAGAGTTATAGGAGGCTGTGAACCCTCATATAGGTGTCGGGTGCCAAATCTATTACCCTTGCATAACGGAAAGTGCTCTTAGCCGCTGAGCCATCTCGCCAGACCCCTTTTTGTTAGAGTTTTAGAGAAAACAGCCACAAGACAGGGAAGCTGTAGGAGGAGAAAGATGGAGAAAAGAGAGTCATGCCTTTTAAGTTAGGCAAGCAGCTGTAGAAACGGGTGCAAGGGAGGTTCAGGTCTTTAAGGAGACAGCAAGAAAGAAAAAAAAAAAAAGCAGAAAAAGGAAACGTGACTTTTATTTTGGTCAGAACTCAGACAAGCTAGCAGGCTTAGCACTAAAAATCTTCAAGTAAGCCAGGAGTGGTGGTGCATGCCTTTAATCCCAGCAGGCAGATTGCTGTGAGTTTGAGGCCAGCCTGGTCTATAAAGCAAGTCCAGGACAGCTGGGGCTAGCTACCCAGAGAAACCCTGTCTCAAATACAAATACAGAACAAAAATAACAAAAGCAAGTGCATCAGAGGAGGGGTTTCTGAGAGTTATAAGTGCATTGTTTCTCAGGCTGGAGAGATGGCTCAGAAGTTAGGAGCACTGTCTGTTCTTCCAGAGGTCCTGAGTTCACTTCCCAGCAACCACATGGTGGCTTTCAACCATCTGTAATGGAATCTGATTCCCTCTTCTGCTGTGCATGAAAAGTGTTCATATACAGAAAGTAAATATATATTTTTTTTAAAAGTGCATTGTCTCCTTAGTCCTTCCATCTCCTTAGCTTGCCTTCAGGTAAATCAGCTTGCAGAGGGTGGTCTTCTGGACAGGTGATGGAGAGACCCAGATGGAATGATAGTATGCAGTATTTTAATCTTTGAGGTGGATCAAAATATCATGTGTCTACCCAGGGCCAGAGGAGTAGTAACTCAGATTTTTTTTTTTCTTTTTTTTTGAGACAGAGTTTCTTTGAAGTCCTGGCTATCCTGGAGCTCAGTATGTCTTCAAACTCACAGAGATCCTCCTGCCTCTGCCTCCTCTGTATGCACCACAACACCTAGGCCAGGATTTTTTTTTTTTTTTTTTTTTTGAGGAGGTAGTTAAGATTATCTTAACTACAAGTAACAAAATCTAGACTACAATGGTTTAAATACCAAGCAGTTTATTTTTGCTACACAGTAAGAACATGGGGAAAGCAGCTGCAGGCTTTGGTTTAATGTTCTAATTATGGCAGCGTGTAATTTTCTCACTCTCCCCTCATGGTGCGAGATGACTCCTGCATTTTCAGGAGTCACATCCTGTTGCAAGCTACAGAGGGAAAGAGGAAGCCAGATTGAATGTTAGCTATATCTGTCCCCACTGTGTCACCTTATAGCCGGAAACATGCCACACAGCCTGCCGTTTGTCTGGGAATCTATGCCAAAGAAAGCTGCTCTTACAATCACAAGGACAGATGCTCGGGGACATCGTCAAGATGGTGGCCCAGGGAGAAAACTGTGCAGCTCTGGGAAAAGCAGCCTCAGATCCAGGAGGTGTTCACGACTCTTGGCTGGTATCTTCTGAAAACTACGCTGCCTAAGTGCAAATGTTCCCTTGTCTCTGGCTCTTTGGGGGTCCTGTCCCACCACTGATAAAGGTGATAACTTGTCCATACACTTTTAGTCATGGGGTTTCTGTACACAGTGCTGTGTCCCAGAGTTTTACAGCACGGTCTGCTGCTTTATATTTGGTTATTAATTATTTTGTTCCCGGAGGTATGTTTCTTACAAGCAACCCATCACTGGGTGTGGTGGCGCACACCTGTGATCCAAGCACTCAGGAGGCAAAGGCAGGCGGATCACTGGTCACAAAGTGAGTGCAGGACAGCCAGGGCTACATACAGAGAAACCCTGTCTCGAAAAACAAACAAAAACCAAACCAAACAAACAAACAAAAACAAGCAAACTATCACACACCCCAAGTGATGCTATATAACCTTGCCTCCAAAATTATTCCTGTTTGGCTAACCAAAAGGCCCACATACCCGTGCAGGACAGAATTAGGAGCTAAGGTTCAAGGGCTGTGAAGAGAGAGAGGTACGAGAGGAGAAGAAGGAAGTGGACCAACATGAGTTAACATCGAGAGAACCCTGAGGATAGAACGAATTTACTCTGGATTAGCATGGAGAGAGATGGCTCAGATGAAAACGTGCAAGTATTAATGGGGATATTGACTTTGGGGCTGGGTGGTAGCTTAGGGGTTTATATCTGCCCAGCCCCAGCTAAAATAAAGCTTATCTAAAAATCTATCAAGTGTCTATGTCTTTTATTGTTTGATAACATGTTAAATAAAACCATTGTAATAATTATAGGCTTTTAATAATAAACATTATCAACCCATTTTTATTTTCTGCATATAAGTACCTGATAGCCCTTTCAAATTACTCTCAAGCTGGTCTCGAAAGAGACTCCCTGAGGCCCACTTGTTACTCTATGGCCCCATGAGCCCTCCAGAATCTCTGAACATACAAAAAGCACTCAGTTAAAGAATTTACATGCATCATCCTCACAGCATCTGATTCAGTTCTTTTTTTTTTTTTTGAGACAGGGTTTCTCCTTCTAACCCTAGCTATCCTGGAACTTGCTCTTTAGACCAGGCTAACCTCAAACTCAGAGACCTTCTTGCCTCTGCCTCCTCGGTGCTGGGACTAAAGGCATGCACCACCACTGTCTGGCTGTATCAGATGTTTTTCTGTTGCTGTGATCAAACACCATGACCACGGCAACTTCTAGAAGACTTCATTTTGGCTTTAGCCTTCTAGCGAGCTAGAATGGTGATAACAGAGCAGAGTTATCAGGCTGCAGGTGGTAGGAGCAGGAGAACACAGATGTCAAACCCTAAGCAGGAAACAGAGAGCATACTCGGCATGACACAAGCCTTTTGTGTCACCTCAAAGCCTGCCCCCAGTGACACACTTCCTCCAACAAAGCCATACCTCCTAATCCTTCCCAACAGTTCCATCAATTGGTCGTGAAGTACTGAAACATGTGAGCCTTATGGCGGCCATTCTCATTCAAACCACAGCAAGCCCAGCAAGCAGCCAGAAGAGGGAAGCAAGGACTCCCCAAAGATGGGTCTCCCTGTTCTCCAGATAGAGCTGAGAGGCTGGGACACCCAGAAGTGGACAGAGAGTCCGTCAACTTCTACCGAAGAGAGCCTCCTTCTCATATGAGACTGTCGCTGGCCAAGCTAGGGAGAAGCTGAAGAGCCAGCAGCCCTGCTTCCACTTTCTTGTCCCAGTCCCTAGCAGCCCACATAGTCTTTTTGATAAGCTCCATTCATTTTTTTTAACAATTATTCATCATTAATTGTCTCCAATCAAAAGCAACATAGTAGGTGTTTCCAGGAGTCCAATGGTGAGCAATTGTGTATTGTGGGGCCAGGGTACCGTGGAAATGGGAGGAGCTAGTCTGGAGCAGAAGTGGGGCTAAATTGCATCCAACCCCAGAGATTGAGAGCAATAGGAGTGGGACATTTCCTCCCCTGCCCAGGGCCTGCATGTCCTGCCCTCCCCCCCCCCCCAACACACACCTTTGCCTACATCAGAGGAGGGCACTGTAGTCACAGCCAGGTGAAACTTCTCCTCTCCTTACAAGGTCAAAAGCAAGCACCTGGAATTCCCCTTCATGCAAATAACGCATTCCCAGCACCTTAGCCCTGAGCAGTGATGTGCACGCATCCCCAAAGTCCTCTACCCACTTCCCAAACGTTTAAATAGCTTTTGTCATTCCGGTCCCCCCCCCCCGCCCCAATTAAATGAGCTATCTTACTGAAGCCTGCCTCCCATGAGTCTATTCTCTCCAGGCTCACCCCCCTCTCTTTCCCTGGAAACCAAACTCTGGTCTTTTACAAGAGCAATACATGTTCTTAACCACTGAGCTATCTCTCTAGCCCCTCAAAGAATTGTTTGTTTGTTTGTTTGACACAGAGTTTCTCTTTGTGTCCCTGGCTGTCCTGGAACTCACTCTGTAGACCAGGCTGAACTTTACAGAGATTCACCTGCCTTTGCCTCCTGAGTACTGAGATTAAAGGTGTGGGCCACCCCCAACCCCAGGCTTCCCTCAAAGAATCTTAAAAACAAATAAAAAAAAACAAAAAAAACAAATAGTAATTCTGTTACATGGCTCTGTCCCCCAGAAACTTATGTAAATATTTCTCAAAGGCTCAAAAATAACTTGCGTTTGGATTGTCAGTTTGTCATTTAAAAGAATATGTCAGTCAGTCACAACCAAAGATATAGAGAGTGAATATGGGAAAACCGAGAGGGTTCATTTGTTAAGGTGATAGGATTATGGGTAAATCTCTCCCCTTCTCCCCCAACCATGTTTGATTCATGCTGCAGTTATATAATGGTGTCTGGTTTTGTTTTGTTGTTGTTTTTTCCCTGCCTAAGGAAAAAGGTTTCAGCCAGATACAGGGTACACCTTTAATCCCAGCATTCAGGAGGTAGAGACAGGCAAATCTCTGAGGCCAGCCTCTGCGAAAGAGAGAGAGAGAGAGAAAGAGAGAGAAAGAGAGACTGTGGTCGTTAGAACCCAGATATTCTTAGAATGCAAGCAACAGGAATCCATTTGAGCTAACGCAACCTCTACCTCCATACAAAAAGAGAATTTAAGAACACAAGGAGGTAAAAATACAAGAATGTTACAAGGGACACAAAGGAAACAGATGTAGTTCTAGGTATTAAGTACAAAAATCTCCAGGTATGATGACAAATGCCTTTAATATCAGCACTCAGAGACAAAGAAGGTCTCTGTGAGTTTCAGGCCAGCCTGGCCTACAATGAGTTCCAGCACAGGCAGGATTCCATAGGAACTAGACATCCACAAAAAGCAGGTGTTAAATGCCCAGAATTCACAGGGGATGGTACTATTGTAATTAAGAGCTCACACTCACTCTTTGTCTCTTTCTCCTTTGTTCTTTCCCTCACTCTCTGCTTCCTCAAGGTCTCTTGCCTCTTCATATAGCTTCACTCTTCTGTTTCACTCTTTGCTCTTTCAAATAATACACTCTGCTTCTCCCAAACAGTTGCCCCAAGCTTGCACACGTATTTGCTCTACAAGGTCTGAATTCCAGCTGTTAGGAGACAGAATCTATTTAATCTGGCTGCTGCTTCCAATCTAACCAAACATCCAACCAGGCAGTCATGCAGCATAAACAGGATCGCAAGACTCACTGCTGGAGACATTTTGAAGATAAGGAACCCTGCTGTCTGGGCAGATTCCTAAAAGATGTGTTCCTAGTGCTAGTGCTTCGGATTACATTAGAATCCATGTCTTTCCTCCTGAAAGCTAGTGTTCTGAACTCCCTGTCACACCCATTTCACATATTGATTTCTCCCTTCAAACAGTAGAGCTATCAGTGTGTTTGTGATGCTTCCTTTGTAAAGCTGGGGAGTGAGTCATAACAGTCTGCAGTTTTGGTATATCCTCTGTCTGTCTGTCTGTCTGTCTGTCTGTCTGTCCCTCTTAACCTGGGGGTGGAACCTCGGGCCTTGTACTGGCTATGTAAATGCTCTATCATCCAGCTCTATCTCTAGCTCTAGAGAGCTTAACTATTTCATCATTTAAAATATGAAAAAAGTATTGGGGCTGGAGAGATGATTGGCTGCTCTTTCCAGGGATTCAGGTTCAATTCCCAGCACTCACATCAGGCCAGTCACAGGAAATCTGACACTTACGGTCTCTGCACTGACATGGGTATACTCACACATATCTGTGTGTCACTAAAGCATAAACAGTCCTTTTAAAAAACAAAAGCATCACAAAACTTTGAAAATTTGAAAGAAAATTTAAATAGTGATGAAAACCTTTCATCTCTAAAAACACGGGTGCCTATCTGCTCAAAGTAACTCTCAGTAAAGAACAACTTGAAACGTCCATGACTGGAGCAGAGTCTGGAACCCATGTCTAGCCTGCCTCCGACACAAAGGAAATTCAGGTGGGGATGAAGGCATCAACAATTGGATCAATAAGGGCTGAGGGCATCGGCTGGTCCCTGGTGAACCAGCACTTGAACATTATTCCTCCTGGATCATGAAAGCAGCAGAAGAAAAGCTAGAGTGTTTCCAAGATGGGCCATTAAAGCAGTGATGATTCCCCAGGGCTGCGGGTCTGGCTTAAGGGTAAAGCCTTGTAAAGCGCAATTGAAGCTCAATCTCCAGGACAAAAACAAACAAATAAACAACAACAGCAAAACGAGAAGAACAGAAATCTCCACACACAGCTACAATGCTATAAAGATGACTCGCCAAGGCTGGGACGGTAGCTCAATAGCAGAATAACAATGTTTTCCCAGCATGCACCGGGCGTCCTGGGTTCTACGCCTAGCGCTGCAGAACAGGACTCTGCTAAATAGATTATCATGGTTTGTTGAAGAGTTGGTGCCAAGGTCACCAAATACTCTGAGAAGACATACCTTGTTCTTATTCTTTATTCCTCCTGCTCTCCTTTCCCCTTCCCTTCCCTCCCCCGTCCTGCCCCACTCTCTCTGTCCTGAGGACCATCAGGTGGTCAGCTCTCTCCCCACCACATGCTCCCCATGGCCGTGTTCAGCCTAAGCATAAGCCAAGAAACACTATGGACAGAAACTATGAAACTATGTTCCAAAATAAATCTTAACTCTTTTAAGGTGATGTCCACACCCTCAGGTATTTATCACAGTAACTAGAAACAAGTACACAGATAACCTAAGAAAGAAGAAAGAAGAAAGAAAAAGAAAGAAAGAAAGAAAGAAAGGAAGGAAGGAAGGAAGGAAGGAAGGAAGGAAGGAAGGAAGGAAGGAAGGAAGGAAGGAAGGAAGGAAGGAAGGAAGGAAGGAAGAAGAAAGAAAGAAAAGAAAGAGAGAGAGAGAGAGAGAGAGAAAGGTCACCTAGCAGAGCAAAATGGAAAGCTCACCAAATTCCTCAGCTCTGGTTTATTTCACTGATGATCTCTATTCCATTTTCCTACAAATGACAGAATTTAATTTTTCTTCCTAGCCAAACATTTATTTATATTACATTATATCATATTATATTTATTATTATATTATATATTATAAACTATATTATATTATCTATGGCTGTATAGATGTTTTTAGCCATTCTCCCATTGATGAGCACCTAGGTTGGTCTCATATCTTGGCTATTGCAAATGCTGAAATAAAC
The DNA here is from genome assembly GCF_907164565.1 of Psammomys obesus. Taxonomy (NCBI): domain Eukaryota; kingdom Metazoa; phylum Chordata; class Mammalia; order Rodentia; family Muridae; genus Psammomys; species Psammomys obesus. The sequence goes on from NW_026585644.1 coordinate 43,614,085, forward strand.
ATGGCTGTACAAGTATCCCTGGAATGTTGACCTAGATCCCTTTAGGTACAAAACCCAAAGTGTTTCCCTAGATTTTTAAGAGGTGATTTACCAGCCTATCATTCTGTGCTTCCGTAGCTTTTCTCAATTAGTGCTCCTGCAGGAGGAGGAATAGAAATGAGATGACCTACATTTGTAGGGGTTACCCCACCAAGAGTTGTATCAGGTCACTCCTAGAAATAGAAATGATGGGTTCCCAGCCCAGGACTTGTGAAAACACCATTGCCTTCAAGGAGACAGCCAAACAGTAACACATGGTCCTCTCAGTGGGGTTGCAACTGCTCTTTAATCCACATCAGTTCATCATCCTCAAAAGACATTATCATCTTCTGGCTGGCTGGATTATTTTATGCCTAAGGAGATTCTCCAAGCTGAAGACCACCTTGATGACAACTGGTACTGTGTTTGGTTTTCCTTAAGTATTGCTTCCTATTTATTACCATTTATATAAATAAAAGGAGGAATGATTTAAAACCTTCAATATCTTGCACAGAAAGCTGATACATAAGTTATCTCCTTAAACTACCGCTGACTCAGAAGATCTTAAGCAAAGACCAAACATTTTGTCTTTGAGAATCCATTATGACTGGTACAAATTCAACCATGGATAAAGGTACAGGTAAGAGGTTCATCACACATTCAAGGTAAACTTTATTATATAGTGAGTTTCAGACCAGCCAGGACTATATAGCAAGACCTTGTCTCAAGAACAAACACGTTGTGAATGACAAAAACATAAGGGAGGAAAGAAGGCAGAAAGGAAGGGAAGGAGGACATTTTCCTTGACTCTTGAGAAGTACTTAATTTGTACCAACTCAAATTTAGCCCATAAAACCCTTCAGACTCTGACCTCCACAATGTCAAGGTTATCACTTGTTCTGGTGTGAAATGCCACTATGACACCATTCTATATCTGTTCTGTTTCTAGATGGTACAAAATGTTCCCCTGGATTGATTTCTAGACACTATGTTTTTCTTTTTGGGCTAAGTGGTATTTTAACAACCAATTTTATTTCTCCTACTTTACAGAAACATTGTTGTTTGTGAAGTGATTTTTATATGCAGCAGCCTTACCAAATTCTTATTCTAATAACTGATCTATAGATTAGTCTATCTTTTACAGTTTGCAAATAATAACACTTTTACTTCTAGCTTTTGGATCCTTCTTTCTGATCTTACTGGGCTGCTAACATAATGTTTTGTAGCTGGAATGTAGCTGGGGTTGTCTTTGCTTTTCATTCCTGATTTTGTCAGAGATGATTTTAACCTGTCATTTGCTGGAAGGTTTTTTAAATATTCCTTTTTTTCTTTGTCCTGTGCTTTGATCAATATTGCCATCTCTTCTAGTTAGTGTTTCTCTTCTCCTCTATCTTTTAACTTGCTAACAGGCCCCTTAGAGTCTTACTTTAATTTGCTAAAATATTTAATAAAATTAATGTTTTCATTTCATTGAATTTGTTCCAATTTTCACTGTTAATTTTTACGTTCTTTTGTTCGTATTTTCAATGGTAAGCATATTTTATATACTCGTGAATCTATAAGTATCAAATTTTGTTTGATTTTTTTTTTTCAAAACAGAGTTTCTCTGTGTAGTCCTGGCTGTCCTGGAACTTGTTCTGTAGATTAGGCTGGCCTCAAAGCCGTGTGTCACCATACTTGGCCTTACCCAGTTCTTATAATAATTCTTAACCATGGACCAAAAACATTTTTGAGCTTTTTATTTTGGGAAGAGAAAAATAAAATTTTATTTCTTAAAATTTGGGAGTGGGTCACCAGCAAAATTGCAAGGAAGTTTCTTTTCTTCTATGACATCACCCATTATTCTTTCAAACTTCTCTTTCATATTTTTAACTCTTGTTCCTAGCCAGATATTAAACATGAAATTTTATGTAATAAATGAGTCTTTGTTAAAATGATTACTTTCTCAGGTTTCCAGTTGCCAAAATGAATATGACTGTGATGCAGAGAATATGAAAGGCTGGTGGAGCTCTTATGAGCATCCTTGTCTCCCCACATTCAGGTCGGCTGTAGGTACCACCTGCTTCAAGTTCTCACACAACCCCGAGAAAAAGAATTTTGATCATTTCTACTGCCAGTGATTTCCTTGGAATGGTGTAGAGCAGAGTAAGAAGAGGGAAAAAGGAAGCAAGATGGCTCAGCCAATAAAAAAGTTGCTTGCCACCAAGCCAGGTGGCCTGTGTGTCTCTTGTTTGTTTGTTGTTTGGTTTGGTTTGATTTTTTGAGACAGGATTTCTCTGTGTAGCCTTGGCTGTCCTAGAACTCACTTTGTAGACCAGGCTGGCCTCAGAGAGGTCACAGATGTCACAGAGTACTGGGTTTACAAGTGTGTGCCTCCAAGCCTGGAGTCCAATCTCTTAAAACCAATTGTCTTTTGGTTTCTGTTGCTAAGATGAAACACCATGACCAAAAGCAAGTAGGAGGGGAAAGGGTTTATTTGGCTCACATTTCCATATTGCCTTCATAACCAAAGCCAGGACTCAAGCAGAGTAGGAACTTAGAGGCAGGAGCTGATGCAGAGGCCATGAAGGGGTGCCGCTTACTGGCTTGCTCCCTATGGCTTGCTCAGCCTGCTTTCTCATAGAACTCATGATCACCAGCCCAACACAGTCACTGCAGGCTCATCCAGGAAATGCCCTACCAGGCTTGACCACAGCCTAATCTTAGAACACACTTTCTCAGTCGAGGCTCCCTCCTCTCAGGGGCCTATAGCCTGTGTCAAGTTGACACAAAACTAACCAGCACTCCACACAACAATGAAAAAAAGTAAACCAAGTCCACAAAGTTGTCGTCTGACCTCCATGAATACACAATACACACACACACACACACACACACACACACACGATAATGAAAAATAAAAGAAATTTAAAAAAGAAGAAGAAGAAAGAAAAAAACTAGGGCTGGGGAGATAGATATTGTTGGTGCTAATCTGGTGTTGGGCTATATAATGTTTATTATTAGCCCTATGATTATCATGGCGGTATTATTTAACCCGCTATAACAATTAATAAGACACAGACAACTGTTAGATTTTATAGTTGCCTTATTTACCTTAGGCTGGGCAAATATTTCCACCTATGATGTTCTCAATAACCTCACCATCCACCTCCCAGCCCCCATCCAATGCCATCTGCCTTAACCATTCATATCTGGGCTACCTTTTGTCCATAATCTTATAAATACTTGCTTATATTTTTCATCTTGGTGTTTTCTCCATCCACACCATTCCTGGAGTCCTTCCTCCTGGCCCACATGGTTCCTTCTCTATGCTAACCCATCATGGTGTCCTCCTTTCTCCTCTCTTTTTGTCTGCCTTCTCTGTCCCATGATTCTCCTGTCCCCAAAGCCCGGGAACCTTAGCCATGCCCATGTTTTAGGCTTTTTAATCAACCAATCAGGAACAATGTCTTAGGCAGGTTTACACAAGGATAGGTGTATCCAGACAGTAACCAGATCTTGAGGGCCAGTAATTAGCATCAAAACAAACAAGCATCAGACCAACCCCCAATAAATGGCTCAATGGTTAACAGCTCTGGCTGTTCTTACAGATGTCCTGGATTCAATTCCCAGAACCCATATGTAACTGTAACTGTAGTTCAATGGAGTATAATATCTTATTTTGGCTGTGCAAAATCTAGTTGTGCAAATGTACATGTATATAAAACACCCACATACATAAATATATAAATCTTTGGGGGGGAATGGGAAGGGAGAGATGTATGTGAAGGGAGTGGAGGAGATCTTGTGAGAACACATGTACCTGGATGGATGATTCTGGCTCAGCTGGGCTGTTTTTATGAGGATGTGGCTCGAGCACACTCAAGTTTCTCAACGAAGATTGTATCCACTGACTTCTCAATGTCAGTTTTGTGTCAGTCTCTTTTCTCTTTAATGACACTTAACTATCTTGGGACCTTCGGGTACCACAAGTCCAATGAACAACAAAGCCCCAGGATGCAGGGCCAGATGTGCTTTTGCCACAGCTGCAGAACTTGTGCTTACTATAAAAACACATTTAAAATTTATCATTTATCCCAGAACTCAGGAGGCACAGGCAGCTGTGAGTCTGAGGCCAGCCTGGTCTACAAACAGGGTCCAAGAGAGCCAGGTCTACACAGAGAAACCCTGTCTTGGAAAAACCAATAAACAAACAAACAAATTGTCATTTATCCAGGCAAAATAGTGAACAGCTGTAATCCCAGCACTTGGGAGATGGAGGCAGGAGGATCAGAACTTTCAGATTAGACTAACTCTGTTTCAAAAACAAAACAACAATGATAAGTAAATGTTGTCTTGTATTATTTGCATGATAGATGATTTGAATGCTTCTGACTATAGAGGTGACATGATCATTCACAAACATGCCCTGCTTAAGATATTTCCCCTGACCGTTTCAGCTGAACTCCAAAGACTGAGGTCTGTTGCTTGGTTTAAAAACAGCTTTCATATGGGAATGATGGTGCACACCTTTAATCCCAGCACTCAGGAGTTGGAATCAACTCTGTGATCTCTGTGAGTTCCAGGCCAGCCTGTTCTACGAAGTGAGTTCTGGAATAGCCAGGGCTATATAGTAAGACCTTGCCTCAAAAAACTAAAATAAATAAATAAATACGATTACAGCCTTTGACGTGAGATCAAAGGACCAGCCTCAACATCACAGGGTAAACTGAAGCAGGGCTGAGGCAGGTGGCTTTTTCTGAAGGTAGAAGCTGAACAGCTTGATTCTCCCGGCCAGAACTGATTATTGTGGCTTCAGGGGAAAGGCGGGTGTTCCACTGATGGTAGCATGCATAGGCCAGAACTGGCTGCAACCGGTGAAGGGCCAAAACTGATGACTCCTGTTGCAGTCTGGAGAAAGAAAGAAGGAGAAAAAGAGATCTTGTTCTCAAAGCCACAGGCGGCGCGCGCACACACACACACTCCCTCTAGGAGCAAGACAAGCTCCAAGGAATAAACTACAACAATTTCACACATATATACATACATACACACATACATACATACACATTCACATATTGGGTGGATGGAGTAAACTCCAACAGGCTCCAACAACTTTAATTTTTCTCCCACAGCATTTATAGCCCAGCAAAATCTTTCAAACAGTATAAAAATTACAATGTGTTTACATTCTATTTTTCTTTAAGTGAGCTATTACAATGAGTATACGTAAAAAAAAAAAAAAAAAAACACAATAGAAAAACATGTTCCCAATGCCGCCCTCACATGACCAAATGTTTTAGGTATTATGGGTAAGAAAAAAATTAGAAAAAAAAATTATTCCCAAAAACCCACAATATTTGTAACTAAGCTACTTATTATAGATTAACAAAGCGCAAGCAAGTAAGATAATTTTTTTCAGCTAGTTTCTCTTTACTGGCAGGCTGAAATTTGCAGTTACAAAGAAAGAATCAGTTATCTTAAAAAGTAATCTTACATGTAGCTGATAGGCAGCTTAGTATTTAGGTGGTTTCCCTAATAAGGAAAGCAGGGGCTGACTCTCACATGGACCCTGTTGCCTGCTCTTTGATTACTTCCTTCTGGAGGGGCGGCCTTGCCAGGCTACAGAGGAAGAGGATGCAGGCAGTCCTGGTGAGACTTGATAGGCTGTAGAGGGAAGAGGGTTCCCCCTTTCTGAGGACTAGGGAAGGAGGAGGGGGAAGAAGGAGGAAAGGCAGGTAAAGGGTAGAACTGGGAGGAGATGAGAGAGGGAGAGAAGGGAGATACAATCAAGATGTAAAGTGAATAAATTTTTAAAATAAATTTAAAAAAGAAAGTTCTCAAAAAAAGTAATCTTACAACATCTTAAAAGAATCACAAATCTAAACTTTTATATAAAAATCAGAAATTTCGCCAGGAGTGACGGCCCACTCAAGTCCATGTACTCAGGAGGCAGAGGGACTCAGATCTCTGAGTTTGAGCCAGCCTGGTCTACAAAGCAAGCACCTCTGTTACACAGGGAAACCCTGTCTCAAAAATAAAGAAAAGGAAGGAAGGAAGGAAGGAAGGAAGGAAGGAAGGAAGGAAGGAAGGAAGGAAGGAAGGAAGATAACCATTCCTACTTTAAATCCTCAAGGTGCATATCTACTCACTCACAATTCTTGTTAAATTGTATCAGGAAGCTGAGGACAAAAACAGGGACAACAATTAATCACCCTGAAGCACATCGTCAGTGAGAGAGTCACACCAACCAGCGCTGATTTGGACTATTCTTCCTCACCCACTTCACAAAGTCCCTAGCTCAACGACTGAGAGTACGCTCTTCTGAACTTCGAACTGTTCTCTAAGATTTTCTACATCAGAGCCACCGGCAAAAAACAATTAACCTGACCTTACAAAACAATGTTTTTCCAAATTCTTTCTGAGGGTGGTGGCTGTTGCTAACAATCCACATCTCTAGGTTCTTTCCTAGGGTGGTGACTGAATCCTTCATCTGCTTCAGCAGCGATGCCTGAAAGAGATCAAGCATTATTATTGTGAGTGCCAGTGACACTGCCCAGTGAAGGGCTGGAAGGCCCCTTAGAGTTCTCAGACAATTCGTGTGTTAAGACGGATGTGGTGATTTGACCAAAAGGGAGACAAGTAGCAAAAAGTCCTCAGGACTCTGCCTCAGGGCTCTGCCTCCCAAAGCACTTCCATAGTGGTTCTGCTAACCAGTGGGCCACATTCTACAAGTTCTCCAGCTGTTTTCCTGTCCCTCCTACACAGCCCGCAACACAGGTACTTTTAGGATGTCCAGCCCAGAATATACAATTACAGTAACTATTTTCTTTGGGGAAAAAAGCCCGTACAACTTCACTATCACTGCTGAATCCCGTTTTGCAATGAGGCACTTTCATTCTTCCAGAGACGATTAAAAAGCTAAAAAGGGAAATTCTGAAGCAGATAAAATGTTTAATGGAAGGAGGAAGTAAAAGCATCCATGTCACTCTAAAATGAAATAATAGTAACTTATAACAGCTTTCAATAGTTACTGAGTTCTTAGGCATAGATTTACCATGGCAACCGCTGCCTCAATTGCTCTTAAAAAGGTTCCAAGCCCTGCACATACAAGAAAGGGGGCTGGGGGAGAAAAATGTATCTCTTAGACCTATATTCGTTCAGTCTAGTCGGAAGGCTAGCTAGTGACTGTGATAACACAAATTCAGGTATCACGCGTGCTACATGCTACTATACTTTCTCTAAAAGAAAACATGTTAACCTTTGTTTTTACTTTACGTGTCTGAGTGTTTGGTATTCACGTATGTCTAGGCACCACATGCGTACAGTGCCTGCAGAGGCCAGACTCCTGGGACTGGAGTTACATATGGTCGTGAGCTGCCATGTGGGTTCTGGGAATTGAACCTGGTACCCTGAAAGAGTAGCCAGTGCTCCTCTTAATCACTGAGACATCTCTACAGATTCTTTACCTTTTTTAAAAAAAAGATTTATTTTAAATAAATATGTATAAATATTATATGTGCATATCTTTGTGTTCTGTGTACATGAATACAGGCATGCTGAGAAGCCAGAGGGGGTCAAATCCTTTAAAGCTAGAGTTACCGGCATGAGTGAGCCACTCAGTGTCAGTACTGGAAACTGAATTTAGGTTGTTTGCAGGAGTAGTACATTTCTTAACCACTGAACCATCTCTGTAGCCCCAATGCCTCACTTTCTATACAACACTGTCCATGACAACATTCTATACATATGTTCATAATGGAAGAATCGATTTTTTTTTTTAGTAGCTTGATTGCCTTCCTAACAGCTTAGGGCTCCTGGTTATGTAAGTGTGAAATAGAATCTTCAGTAAGGAATGTGTAGGGCTTCTCCTTTCGTGGGATTGCTGAACTAGTGTTATATTATTTTTAAAACAATTTTTGCTGGGAGGTGGTGGTCTACAGAGTGAGTTCCAGGACAGCCAGGGTTACACAGTGAATCCATGTCTCAAAAACCAAAACAAGCAAAACAATTTTTATTAACATGAGTTAACTGTACATATTAACTGAGTTCAGTGTGGTATTTATTTTCCTCCCCCTTCCCTTTGTTTCTTTTTTGTTTGTTTTGAGGCAGGGTTTCTCTGTGTACCCGTGGCTGGCCTGGAACTCACTATGTAGTTCAGGCTGACCTCGAACCCACTTGGGAGGCTTATGCCTTCCAAGTGCTGGGGTTAAAGGCATGTACCAATTCAGTGTGCTATTTCTGCACCTGCATACAGCCTGTACTCCGGATTCAACCCAGCCACCTAGGGGTGGGGACATAGCTCCTCCAACCTCTAAACCTCCTGCTTCTGCTCCGTTACAAGTATGCAAGGTTGTGCTGGGTTTCTGTGACGCAGAGGATTGGACCCAGGGCTTCCGGCATGCTAGGCTGCAGTGTACCAGCTGAGCCACATGCTTCCTCAGCCCCCGGGTCACTACTCATAGTGGTATATCTCGCATCTATCTATGTGCTTTTTTTTTTTTTTTTGGTCTATACAAATGTGCTTGTTTTCCTTATGGTTTTGAAGCCTCTCTGGTCAGAAAGCCTTGGACCATCATAATGGTTTGCCTGTAGCAAACAGCTGCCTCATTTCCTGTTTTCTACCTTATCTAGATCCAAGTACAGAGCAAAGCAGGATCTATGACTCCTGGAGAGATTGATGCTACAGACAGAGCAGTTACTGCAGCTCTTCTCAAGTTGTGGGTCGTGACCCCTCTGGCATCGACCAACCCTTTCCAAGGGGTCAGAAAGCAGATATCCTGGCATGCCAGATATTTATTTTATGATTCATAACAGTCGCAAAATTACGGTTATGAAGTAGCAATGAAATAATTTCATGTTTGGGGGTCACCACACTATGAGAAGCTATGCTAAAGGGTGGCAGCTTTAGGAAGGTTGAGAACCACTAAGTTTCTGAGTGGCAGGTTGTTTGTTCCTTTCCATTTCAGGAGATTATCATTTGAAAATGACACAGCAGGCCCTCCACCCTGACCCTCTCACTGCCCCTTTCAGAAACAACCTCTTCCTCGTTCTGGGTTTGCTATCTTATCAATACAAACTCAGCTCACATTCCTTCAGGCCACTTTTAAAAACCTCTGGAATTCCGCAGTAGCCTATTTAAGTTGTATTCATTCTGGATACTACATGTATACATGAATATATTTACTGCGTGTTATGAGAGTTAAGAGCACTAATTAAGTTTAAAATAAAATAATTTAACAAAGTAGACCTGGTTTTCTGACAAACTGATACCATTAAAATTGCTGCACCTGGGGCTGACGAGATGGTACAGAGGTTAAGAGCACTAACTGTTGTTCCTGTAAGGTCCTGAGTTCAATTCCCATGCAACCACACAGTGGCTCATGACCATCAAGAATGAAATCTGGTGCTCTCTTCTGCTATCCAGGTCTAAATGCAGGCAGAATACTGTATAAATAATAAATAAATCTAAAAAACAAAACAAAACTGCTGCACCTTGTGAATTTGTAACATTATAGAAAGAAATAGAACTTTTATCTATGGTTATGGCATAGAGAGTTTGTGATATCCTTTTTTCTTTTCCCTATAGAAGCCAGTTTAAAGTTTATGCTATAGAAAACAGGAAGCTCTTAAAGGGGACGTGGGGGGGGGGGGGGGGGGGGGGCAGGGTGTTGCTATTATTGTTGTGTTGGAGACAGGATCTCTTGTAGTCCAGCCAAGCCTTGAACTCACTATGTAGCAGAATATGGCCTTGAACTTTTGATCCTCTGCCCCTACTTCTTCAGGGCTGAACTACTGGTGTGCTTCATTACTCCTGATTTATATAGTGCTGAGACTCAAACCCAGGTCTTCATCCACCTTAGCCAACACCTTACCACCTGATCCACATCCCCGGTCCTCTTAAAGGGCTTTATTGAAGCTGGATGTGGTGGTGCATTACCATAATTCCAGCACTCCAGAGAGGCAGGCAGATCTCTGAGTTCCAGATCAGACTGGTCTACAGAGTGAGTCCAGCTTTATTGAAGGAAGTCATAGGTTTATGTCCCACTGCAGAGGCTGTGGTGAACTAATAGGGAAGAGGACCAACTGAGGACAGAGCACAGGCTCAGGGTCCACAGTCAGAGATGAGGACAGGGTAAGTCTGTGAGTAACAGGGGTCAATGTTCTAAGGAAATAGTATTAACTGCTGCAGCTGCTATACTCTAAGCCAGCACAGAATACAGAAAATGGGTGGGCATATTAGTCAGGTTTCTCTAGAGAAACAACTGATAGAATAAATGAATCTCTCTCTCTCTCTCTCTTTACATCTACATCTACATATATATATGTATATATTCGATTTATGTAGTCTGACATGGTGGCTTATGCCTTTAACCCCAGCACTCTGGAGGCAGAGGCAGGCAGATCCCTGTGAGTTAGAAGCCAGCCTGGTTTACAGAGAGAGTTCTAGGACATCTAGGGCTACAGAGAGAACCCTGCCTCAAAGAGAGAGAGAGAGAGAGAGAGAGAGAGAGAGAGATTTATTACAGTGACAAGTTATGGTCTGACTATCCCAACAATGGCTGTCTCCCATTGGAAAGTCCAAGAACCCAATAAATAGTTCTTCAGTCCACAATGCAGGATGTCTCAGCTGGTCTTTAGTCTATGCTGGGATCCTGAATAAGTAAATTCTAATGCCAGTGAGAGAACGGATATGCTAGCCAGAGGGGAAGCAAGCAGGCAAAGAGCCAACACTTCCTTCTTCCTTGTCTAAAACGTGTGGCCCAGATTAAAGATGGATCTTCCCATCTCAAAAGATCTGGTTTTGGGGAGGGTTTTCTGCTTCAAATGATTAAATTAAGAAAAATCCCTCACAGGTGTAGCCAGCCATTGGGATTTTAGTTAATTCCAGATGTTGTCAAGTTGACAACCAGGAACAGCCATCAAAGAGGGAAGAGAGCCTTTCTTTCTTGTATTCATTTCTCTGATATTCATATTTGGATTTAATAAAAACCTGGCTGTGCATCTTTTCTTCCTCCCTTTCTTTCTTAATTTTTTGTTTTGTTTTGTTGATTGAGACAGAGTTTCTCTTTAGTCTTGCTCTGTAGACCAAGCTGGCCTTGAATTCAGAGATCCGTCTGCCTCTGCCCCCTGAGTACTGGGATTAAAGGTGTGTGACATCCCCACCCTGCTATTTCTTAATTGCTTTTTTAAGTTTTACTTAAAAATAATTTATCTAATGATATCCTATATGTGTAAGTGTCTTGCCTGCAAATAGGTCTCGTGCACCTATGAATGCAGTTTCTGACCAGATTCCCTGCAACTGGAGTTAAAGATGGTTGGGAGCCTCCATGGAGATGCTGGGAACTGAACCAGGTCCTCTGCAAGGGAAGCTAGTGCTGTTAACCACCACCGAGCCACCTCTCCAGTGCCTGGTGGTGCATGTTTTCTATTGCAACCTGTGTGGCCACTCCAGCTATGAACAGAAAGGCTGTTCTCGCCTGGTAGTGCTGACCTATGGAGATTCTGGGGAAGCAGCTGCTTGGGGAAGTGAACTCTAGGAACAGATGCTTTTCCCACTAGCTCGTTCAGTATAGCACGAAGCCCCCCTCCAACCCCCCCCCATCAGCACCATCACTTCAGCCCCAGAGAAGCTGAAGGTGATGGCTGCAGAGACTCAGCTCACAACCACGTAGTCCCAGCTCAGTAAGTACCATCTAGAGGAATGAGCTGGAGCAAGGCAGGCCTGTGTCTCAATACCAGCTGCACCTCTTTGAGCCCGGTCTTCTCTGTGCTTCAGTTCTCTCAGCTATGAAATTACAGCCTGGCCTTCACAGAAAAGCCACGTAAAAATGTAAATTTGGATTATTTTTCTGAATGTCGGAGTCCTAACTGAGAGAATGAATCTCCAGGGTCTAAAGGCATGTTTATAGGCAACTTCAGCTTTCTACCAAATTCTTCCTATTCCTCAACAAGGAAAAGATCAAAACATGCAGTCAGACTTTGGGCTCTCCCTGCAGGATATGACTGGGAAGGCTTCTAGAAAGAGGTGGTGCTTTGTAGTGAAGAATGAGTAAGAGACTCAAAACTGCGCTTACTCCTCTGTCCAATAGACATTGGTGACCATTGGGACTTCCTTAGCGAAGTTATTAAAGATAAATGCTCTGGCCCAGCCCAGCCTTCCTGCTAAGAATCACTGAGTCAGATCCAATAATCTATATTTTAATAAGCTTCCCAGAAGACTCTAAATGCACCAAAGTTTGAGAATCACTGCCTTTCCTAGAAGCTCCTCCCTCCTCCTCTGTGACCTGGTTAGCTCTAAAGGAGAGTGCCTGCTCTCAGTTTAGCTAGGGGCTACAGCACAGAAGCATACAGTTGGTCTTTGTACATGGTTCTTAGCACAGACCTAAAGCCTTTGGAATGTCCTGAGTGATGAATCTTTTATTTGATAATAACGATGGGGGTGAGGGTGTTCAAAAGATTCAGGATTGGGGGCTGATTACCAGAGAAATAACCCTACCTATAGTTCTCTCTGCTTCATGCTGGTGGTTGAACTATGAGCTCTCAGCTTCCTGCTCTATTTATTGGGATGCTTGCTGCCATGCCACAATGCACTCTTCTCCCTCTGCAACCATAAGCCCCAACAATCTCTTTCTTCTATAAGTTGCCTTGGTCCACATTTCATTAACATAAAAGAAAAGTAATTAATACATGGCCCACCTCTAACAAAAGACAGAGTATCTAGAAAAAAGACCAACAAAGTATTTAATAAAAATTTATGTGCGGTCAGATATGGTGGCACACGTTGCTAATCCCAGCCCACAGAGGACAGAAGCAGAAGAATCATGAATTTGTGGTCAACCTTGACTACATATCAAGTTCGAGGCCAGGCTGGGTCATGTGAGACCTTTTGAATGAAGTTCCAGTGAAGTTCTTCACAGAGAAGGCTCTTGATTGTTATCCTTAGATTCAGCACAGTGTGACTAAGCTTGGACAGAGAAGGTGTGATCCAAGTGGTGTTATGCCCAAGTCTCATGGACCCCAAAGACCACTAAGGAGCCAGTTCTAATGCAGACACAGTAGGGTCTTTATTACAAGCTCAAGCTCGGGCCCACACTGTCACCCATGCAGCAGTTCTCAAGTGTAGAGCCCTGAGCTCAGGGAGAGAGGGGTTTTTATTGCAGTTACAGCAAGGTCCAGGGAATTCCAGCTTGGCAGTTCTATGATTGATTGACATTTAGCAAATATAGGGCCAAACCGTAATTGTTTGTCTGGAGGAGAATGTTTACTGTTTACTCAAAAGGCCAAACCATAATTGTTTTATTCAACCTATTGTAAAGAACACCTGGGTAAACTCCAGGTATTCACTGATTAGCCATTGCTAGGGGTGATGGTTAAATATGACCAGAGGTCGAAGTAAGTGGTCCAAGCACATTTTTGTGGGTTTTTCTCCTTTTTGAACCTGGAGTTTATGCCCAGGTCATTTACCCTTAAGTCGAAGTTTCTTTTTTCAGAAATGGGGTTACACAGGCCTCACAGTGGAACCCAGCAAGGTTTATCTTCTTTTGATCACTCTTGGCTTCTTGGTACAGCATTCCTTCTTCCCAGGCATAGGGCAGAACCTCTTATAAAATAGGGGTCTTATGACCAACCAGGTATAAGACAAGGGAGATGAGAGATTTTTCTTTCTGGCCAGCTTGAAGACAGCAAAGTCAGGAAATTCAGGCAATATTCTCAGGTATTATGGTGTTGGGAAAAGGGGATTCTGATTCCTACAAACCTCCTTTATAAAAAGTAGCTCTGAAGCTGGGCATGGTGGTGCATGCCTTTAATCCCAGCACTCAGGAGGCAGAGGCAGGCAGATCTCTATGAGTTCAAGGCCAGCCTGGTCTACAGAGTGAGTTCCAGGACAGCCAGGAGAAACTCTGTTTCAAAAGACCAAAATAAATAAATAAGTAGCTCTGCTATTTCTGTATTTATGTGTGAAAGGGCACTGAATCCCCTGGAGCTGGAGTCACAGATGTTTGTGACCAAACTGGCCTATGTGCTGGGAACAGAGCTCAAAGTCCTACGGCAGAGCAACGAATGTGCTTAACCACTGAGCCAACTCTCCACCCCCATCTATAATCCTTAGTAGAAGAAATTCTAATTTTGGGGTCTAGCTTCAGAAGAAAAAGGGAAAGTAAGACACAAGAGGACAGAAGGAAGTGAGAAAAAGACTTAAAGACTTTGCTCTTTTTTTTTTGGTTTGTGTTTTTGGAGACAGAATTTCTGTGTCCTGGAACTTGCTCTGTAGACCAGGCTGGCCTCGAACTCACAGATATCTGCCTGCCTCTGCTTTCCAAGTGCTGGGATTAATGTCACGTGCCACCAATGCCTGTGAAACTTTTCTGAGATCCAAAGTGTCCCACTCTGGGTTATTATCTTCTGAGACCCAGCCATTACTGGCACACAGCTGGCGACACAGAACTGGTTGGTATGTGAAGAAATAATGTGCAGTTGGCTTCAAAACAAAAGCAGGCCCAGGGCCCAGGAGAGGAACCGTGTCACACTTTTATCCCCTTCCCTCACCTGGCCCTCGTGGCACATTTCTTTACCGACTGTGGTTAAAGTCAGAAGTGGCAGCCACTGTGCTGCAATTCTCTGACCTACATTTAGAGGAGAAGCGGGGCTTACACCGGCCTAGTAAAGGCTGCACCAGAGAGGGTGGGACTTCCCCCCAAATCCCTGGGCCAGCTTCTGATTATAATCTACGCCACACTCTGTGGGCATCTCAGCAGGCCAGGAGCACCGGAGTTGGGTACAGCCTGCTCACTGGTATCAGTCAGCTAAGAGACAGAATGCCCGGCCTGTTGCTGGACTTTGAGCTGCCTGTTGATCTTTGAACTTATGTAGATAGTGTGTCTGCCAGACTCCTCCTACCTGCTTAGACTCCTTGCACTAGCTGTGCTTAGCTATTTACTGACAGTCAAAAGTCAGTACTGACCCTAAAGCTGCTACCACAAGTCAGCTCACAGCTACTTTCCCTCCATGCTGTCTCAGGGGCCCAGGCAAAGGCTCAGCTGAAAGCTTTCTCTTCTGAGCCTCAGCCTGAAGCCCAGACTGCTGTTGTCCTGTTGTCCTGCTGTTAAGTAAGTTCTAGCTGCCCTCTCTTCTCCTCCCCCTTGACCTCCTCCTCACCACCATCTAAACAAGATCCAGTTTCATCAACCAGTATTACCTGTTTTCGTCCATTAGTGATGCTACAACAAAAATACTTGAGATTTTGTTTAAAACAACAGCAAAAATCTATACCCAGGAGCAGGGATGCATGCCCTTAATCCCGGCACACAGAAGGGAGAGGCAAGTGGGACTCTGTGAGTTTGAGTTGAGCCTGGTCTACAGAGCGAGTTCCAGGACAGCCAGGGTGACATATTGAGACCTTGTTTCAAGAAACTTTTTTGTTCGGTTTTTGTTTTTTCAAGACAGAGTTTCTCTGTGTAGCCCTGGCTGTCCTAGAACTTAACTCTGTAGACCAAGCTGGCCTCCAACTCAGAGATTCTACCTGCCCCTGTCTCCCGAGTGCTGGGATTAACATAATCGGGACTAAAGAGATGACTCAGTGGTTAAAAGTACTGGTTTCCCAGTCAACAGATGGTGTCGCACACCTTTGATCCCAGCACTCAGGAGGCAGAGACAGGTGGATCTCGTGAGTTTGAGGTCAGCCTGGTCTACATATTAAGTTCCAGGGCAACCAGCACTATACTGAGAAACCCTGACTCTACAATAAAAAAAATAGATATAGATATAGATATAGATATATTAAAAAAGTGCTAGACTTGGGTTTAATTCCCAGCACCCCAGCATCCACATGGCAGTTCATAACTGTAACCCCAGTTCCATGGGATCAGATGCCCTCTTCTAATGTCCATGGGCACCAGGCAGGAGAGTAATGCACAGACATACACTCAGGCAAAACACTCATACACATAAAATAAAAATAACAACAATGATTAAGTTAAAAATTAAATACCTGAGATAATTATAAGGAAAAGAATTCTCATAGTTTTGGATATTTTGGCTCACAGTCCATTGGCCCCATTGCTTTTAGGCCTCTGGTGAGATAGCCATTTACTTCATGGCTGGGAAGTGACAAAAAGAAGCGGCCGAGGTCCCATTTCCTCTTTTGAAGGCACACCTCAGTGACCTGAACATACCTTATCTTTCTTGTTTGTTTGTTTGGTTTTTGTTTTTAATAAGTGTGGGTTTGCAAACACAAGGGTTTCATCATAGACTCTTTATTTGTGCCAGTACAGATTATTCGCATTTGTGCCTCTCCTGTCCTCCCCACCTCCTCCAGCCAGTACCCTTTCTCTCCTAGTTAGCCCCTCCTCAGCAATCTTATTACATGTGTTACTCTCCCTCTTTATTTCCCACAAGTCCATTGTCCTGCAAACTGGGCACTCTCTGTTAAAATCTCTGCTACTTTCCAATGTCGCCTCTCTAAGGGCCAAACCTTTCCTGCTTGGATGTTTGGAGGATCCATGAGTTATTAATTATAGTACCGACCAAGGATTGTTTCCCTCCTCAGCAGAGAAAGAGATTCGGTCAGTTTGGTAGAAGATGACACAGAATCAAGGGCTACATGCCTGAGGCCCCATGTGCTAGACAAGTCCATTTGGGATTAGCTGGCCAAGTGCTTCTACTCTGAGTAAAAAGTAAAGTTCTCCATGGAAAAGCATCCCTGTGACTAGAGGGCTAACCTCCACCGACTGCTGGGAAGCACCCCAGGAACTTAGGTTAAACTTAAGGCAATATCTCACACAGCTTCTAGTCTATTAGTCAAGGGTCAGTCCTTCCTTCTTTCCTATTTATTTATTTATTTTGCTTATTTGAGCCAGGGTTTCTCTGTGATTAGCTGTGCTGAAACTGGAAATCTCTCCTTTCTTCCAAGATGCAAACATCCACAAATCCTTGAAGCCAGTCTCAGTGTGTTGCTTCATGTGGCACTGGTAGATAACAGGTTTTGGAATTTTTCTGGGTTTTTTTTTAGAAGGCAGGAATGAGGATTATATCATGTTAAATGGTAAATGCCTTGTCTTATGATCAGTGTGTAACTGTGACTTAAGCACAGTGGCTGGGACATACCTCAACACTTGACAAATTAATGACATGCTCACAAGGCCAAATTTAGTGATCTTCCTGAACAGCTTTCATATACCTTCCATCTTGCTTTCCCCAGTAACAAATCCAAAATGGTTGATGAAACTAGGATGGACTGAACCATGAAGAATTCTGCTTTGGGCTGGAGAGATGGCTCAGAGGTTAAGAGCACTGGCTGTTCTTCCAGAGGTCCTGAGTTCAATTCCCAGCAACCACATGGTGGCTGTAATGAGATCTAGTGTCCTCTTCTGGTGTGCAGGTGTACATGCAGACAGAACATTGTATATATATAAATTAATAAATCTTAAAAAAAAGAATTCTGCTTCATGAGGACTTGATAGGATTTTCTCAGGTATTCTGGCTTTTAGGTACAGGTAGTTTTCTCCTGAACCCAAATATAGAGCATGAGTTAAAAAAAAAAAAAAAAAAGTGTGTGTGTGCATGTTAGAGAGAGAGAGAGAGACAAAATATTAAGTCTGGCATCTGCTGCAAGATAGTTTCTTCTAGACTTGACATAGGAGCTGCACCGATGAAATCCCAACAATATGGCTACCTAAATAAGACCTACATAATGACTGCACCAGCTGATGTGCTAAAGTGGATGAGGGAAACTTCACAAGGCCTCATCCCTAGATGAAGAGCCACAGACAACCAAGGGATGCTAAGAGAGGGAGAATGGGTTTCTGCCGGGACAACACCCCTAGTGGGTTACCTAGCCCTAAACACAAGTCCATAGAAGCAACACTAAATAGACTCAGTAGGTTACATACGTAATAAGTACATATGTAACAATCATAATTTAAAAAGCTGAGGCCACAGATCTGAGAGGGAGTGAGGGAGATGGGGGAAGCTGGAGGGGTGGGACTAACATAAATATAATTCTCATGTGTGAAATGCTCAAAAAAATAACAAAGCTGAATCTTAGAAACAACAACAAAAATTTTTTCTTTTCTTGAAAAGGGAAGGAATTATCTCAAGTAAGGAGTCCTGAGACATGCTTACAATAAATAGCGTGGGACTTCAGACGATAAGAAAGGGAACAGGGAGGCAGTAACAGGTCAGCCTGATCTTTTTCCAGACAGAGAGTTTCCTATTGCAGCAGCCTGCCAATGGTTTAAGGCTTCAGAGCCATCTTTATGAATGCTGGAGCTGAGGTCATGGGAGTAGACCTGAAGTTTCTGTGAGGCATGAGACAGGGTCCATGGGCTCACGTCTCCTCAGGCCTCGGGCCTGTTTAGGGCACCATGCACCCACCCACAGAAAAGATGCAAGCCTTATTCGTCAACAGTCCAGCCTGGCACCTCTACCTCTGGGTGAAGGAGAAGTAATTATTCCTCTTACAGAACTGCCATCACAATCTTTTACCATTTAACATATAACCATAAGGCTTTATCCAAAAAGTACAATTAAATACCTCGTAGACTTGAACAATGGTTCCTCCCTACATTACTGCTTTGATGCTGACCTCCCTATGGACAGCGAACACTGCTGTAGATTTGGGCTTTGAATGAAGAGTAGTGCTGTGAGATTAAGAAAATGGGCTACTTGGATAAAGAAAGTGAGGTTTATAGCTTACACAAACACTCCAAACACACAGGGACAGGAAACCAAGACATGTCCCCTTCATATCTTTGGGAAATATAGTATGTTTCATCCCGAGGCAATCGAGAAGAGCTTCCCTAGCACTCTTGGTGCTAGCCACCCAAGGTATCTTTCTTTCTGTGGCAGCACGAGCTTGGCAGAACATTGAGAACTGGAGGCGGAGAAAAAAAAAAAAGTCTTTCTGATCACAGGCATCTTTGCTAGCACAGCATTGCTGAAAGGGCTTGTGTATGAGTCAGGCACACATGTTAAGTGGGCTGGTGAGACTTGCAGAATCTCTAAGGGTTCATGATGAAGCAGCATACTCAATGCAGTGGCTTTGAGTTACTGTGTGAGCACAGCCCAGTCCGTAGTTTGACTTATTCAGGTCTTTTTGTAATTATATGTTGTACTTCACTGAAGCCTGCTGTAAGTTCTTTTGCCTTTGCTCTCAGAGTTCCCCTAAATTTATGGTAGAGAATTGGAGCTTTGTAGCACGAATGCTTAATACTCCTTCAGATTTCACAGACAGAAACGAGTGAGGCGGTTACGATGTTTATTAGCATTTGATTACAGGAACATGAGCTTGGTTCTCCTAATTTCCTGATCACAGATGTGTTTCAGTGCTCACTGAGGCTAAGTAAAGACCAGAAATATAAAAGTAGTGAGTTATTTTAGAGTAAGTTTAATTCAGAACATGTTCCAGCAAGAGGTCACATTCAAAGACCTTCCAGGTCTGTGTGATCCAGCTGGAATATAGGCATACCTTTAACTCCAGGAGACAAAGTCAAGCAGCACTCTGAATTCAAGGCCAGCCTGGTATAGAGCAAGTTTCAGGGAAAGAAACGCTTAGGTCCAGGCTGGGTGATATACACTTTTAATCCCAAACAATGAAGGTGAAGTTAGTTTGTAAAAAGAAGCACCCAAATTTGAAAGTGATGTCTAATTGTGTGGCAGAAAAGGTGAAAAATCAGAGAAGATTTGACAGAATAGGATACATCCAACTCTTGGGGCCAAGAAATAAGCCAGATTGAATAAGTCAGCTGGGAGAGGAATTTGAGCCAGAACAGCTAAGCTGAACCAGCCAGTTATGAGTTCAAAAGCACAGGAGAGGGTGAGCTTATTAAGTAGTAATTCTCAGAGGCTGAAAACATTCTAGGCCAAGGTTAGATTGTACAAAGGCTAGAAGCTTCCAGGACTAGGCCTAGGTTAGCAGAAGGAGGCAATAAGCCTCTGAGATAACAACTGAAACAAGCTAATAAAAGTTTCTTTTACAAGCTTACACTTCTTTAGGCTCCCAAACCTCTCCTCCTCCCTAGAGCCAGCATCCTTCTATGGCTACAGTTTCAGCAATGAAAGACAGAGGTGCCTGTATTTCATCTCATGGTCCTGTTGAGGTTTCTGACAGCGTTTTCTTAATCCTAGGTCATCAAAAAAGACATTAGAGTAAGTCATCAAACCTCCAAACAATTATTTATTTAAATCTAGTCCCAGATATGGCCTGAGAGGTGAGGAAAATTGAAGATTCCAGGGTTGAAGAGATGGCTCAAACTATCAGAGCTAATACTAGAGAGTGAGTTGGGAAGGGTTAGGGGTAGTTTAATCCCTAGCCCTCTTTTCAAGGGGCTCACAACTGCCTACCATGGCAGTTCCAATGGACCCAATGCACTCTTCAGTTCTACATGAGCACTGCATAAATGTGCACAAATCCACACTCACACATACAAACATAATCAAAAAAAGGTCTAGAGAAATAGCTTAGCAAATTAAGAGCATTTCTTATTCTTGGAGAGGACCAGTGTTCAGTTCCTAGCACCCATATGACAGCTCACAACTTCCTGCAACTCCAATTCTAGGGCACCCAATGCCCACTTCTGAGTTCTGTGGGCACCCAGCATGAATGTGGAGCACATACATACTTGCAGGCAAAACACTCAAAATATAAAATAAATAAGTCTAAAAAATGAAGATTTCTATTATCACCTTAGGCTCCCAGAGTCAGAAATTGCAGGTAGCTGATAACTAAGGCACACTAAAGTAAGGACCTTTACACACTTAAACTTGCAAAGGATACAAAAAAGAAAAAGTACCTGGCACTTACCTGGTACTTGGACTGCAATAAATACCTGCTCCCTTAATTCCTTCTTTTCAATTCATTTATATATGAAACAGACACCATTAATCCCTTCTCTCTTTTTTCTTTCTTCTTTTTTCATTAATCCTTTCTTTTTCTTTTCTTTCTTTCATTGTTTGTTTGTTTTCTGAGACTGGGTCTCTTTGTGTATCTCTGGCTGTCCTAGAACTCGCTCTGTAGACAAGGTTGGCCTCGAACTCACAAAGATCTGCCTGTCTCTGCCTCCCGGAGTGCTAGGATCGTAGATGTGTACTGGGATTAAACGCATGTCCCACCACTGCCCTGCCCATTAATCCTGTTTTAAAGATGCTTTGGGCTACTATCAGAGGCTCTCTCTGATTACACAGAGGAGGGCCTACCCTCTGTGTCTGGCCTGCCTAAGATTCAGATTGACAGTCAGAGGACCCACACTAGGCCGTAATTCTTTGAGACCAAAACAAAAACAAGCAATCAAACAAAAAACAAAAACGGACCGTCAGTCAGCCGAGGAGTCTGCGATGGAATCACGCTATAGATCAGGCTGCCCTCGAACTCACAGAAGTCCTACCTCTGCCTCCCAGCATGCGCCGCCACGGTCAATCTCAGGATTTTATTGTCCCAATATTAATAACCAGCATTAATGGCCAGCTAGGTCCGCTGAGTGCATCTTGTGAAGGTGTGCAGAGAAATGGGGATATTGGGGTTTAGAAAGACTACATGAGATGGGCAATATGGCTTAAAGGAGCGTGCCCCTAAGACTGCCCATCTGAGTTGATTCCTCACAGCCCTTTAGGGAAAGGAGAAAACCGAGATTGTCTTTTGACCTCTAAAGTGCCCGGCGCGCGCGCACCTGCGCAAAATAAATAGTTGCTTTTTTTTTAAACTACAAGCCCCAAGATGCAATTGCAATTTTCTTAAAGACTACCATTCCCGACATGCACTGCAGCCGGGGTTAGTGAATGAAAAGACCTGAAAGCTTCACTGGAAAGTTTGCTTCTCGGTTACCTCAGGCAAAGGAAAGTTTTGAAAAGTCCCCAGAGCATTTTTGCACCCCTAGGAGTGGTCAAATACTTATATCCAGGCAATAAAGGGAGGAGTTAAGCCGAGCCCCTCCCCTTCTCCCTGGAACTTTTATCATTCCAAACGTGATCAAGGCTAGAGTTTGAACGGCAGAGAGTAGCTGCTCGCCCCGAACTTTCGAAATGGCTTCGGTGACCAGAACCGTGTTTGGAGAGCTGCCCTCGGGGGGAGGGACAGTGGAGAAGTTCCAGCTTCGGTCAGACCAGCTGAGTGTGGACATTCTCTCCTGGGGCTGCACGATCTCTGCTCTGCAGGTCAAAGACAGGCAGGGGGAGGCCTCGGACGTGGTGCTGGGCTTTGCCGAGTTGGAAGGTGGGTCGCGTCCAGCCCAGGGCTGCCAAAGGGCCCCAGACCTAGCCCGCACAAACTCCTGATCCGGGTATCCCGGGTTTTCCCGGCCACTCACGGGACCTAACCTAGGCCCCCTGCTTAGGGCAGTCTAACTTGGAAGCGTGTGAATGAGCTAAAGTAAACCGCTAACAGGATTGTGTGTTTGGAAAAAGCCGGATGGAATGCAAAGAGCTGTAGGACTTGGCCTTTCTTAGGCAGCCAGACTTTGTCACAGTTCACAAGGAAGTCAGGTGACAGACCAAACTCCCTCGAGCGACTTTCGAACAGGGCTGTGTTCCTCTTTTCCGAGGAAGGAAAATCAAGGATGGGCTTCTGCTGCTATTCCAGTCCCCACCCCCTTTATCGGATTTTTTTCTGAGGACTCCTGGAGCAAAAATGCCTCAGAATATATAGGCCTGGTGTAAACTCATCTGAGCGCTTAGTTGCTGTGATCAGCACTGGTGGGGTACAGTACCTCTAGCAGAACATGTTCTCAATGAAAGGGGACAAAGCCACTGCTTTGGAAATAAGGTCTAAGATGTGGACATAGTCATCCTGGGCAATTCGGATCTTTTTTTTTTTTTTGGACAGGGTTTTAGGCACACCGAACTGGATAGCACTATGTAGCCAAGGCTGGCCCGGAACTACTGGTTATCCTGCTTCCACTTTCTCTAGTGTTGGTATTACTGGCAAGAGCTGGCAGTATTCTCTCTCTCTCTCTTTTATAATAATTTATTTTATGTGCATTGGTGTGAGGGTTTCAGATCCCTTAGAATTGGAGTTACAAACAGTTGTGAGCTACCATGTGGGTGCTGGGAACTGAACCCAGGTCCTTTGGAAGAGCAGACAGTGCTCTTAACCACTAAGCCATCTCTCCAGCCCCCAGTTTTCACTTACTACATGCAGGGTTTTATCTTAAATCTTACGTTTAAAACTCTGTTATTGCAGTGGACTCATCCAACAAGATAGGCAAAGATCACTTTCAACTTACAGTTTAACTGGGGAGACAGAGTCTAGACCCACGATTACATAATTAAGTGGTTGGATTGCAGTTTGATTTGCAGCAGGAGTAGAATGCACATCTTGCTGTTCCTCAGCGTTGCATGTAACCAGGCCGAAAACAAACATCTGAAGTAAAATAGCCAAACAGAAACAGAACTAATTCTCTCTGCTCAGTAGTAGGGTGTAGACAAATTTTCTACCACAAGAGGAGGTTTGAGGTTTTCCTTTTGGCGCTTCTTTCTGCCTACTTGGTTCTTCACGTGTTTAACTTGGTTTGGGGTCAACAGGAAAACCCTGTTTTGTTCGCTTATTAAAAAAAAAAAAAAAGTTGTCCCTTAGGCAAAAAATAAATGTGTTCCCCCATCTTTTTGTTAAACTGCATTATAAGGGTATTGCTGAGGTTCCTGTCTGTCCTGGTCAGTACTATCCTGTCCGCTCACCCCCACCCCTACCTGTCTTTATGTTTTTATAGCCCAGAGGGTTAATCTTATTCCCTGCAGAATTTCTTCAATAATTTGAGAAGGCTGTTGCAAGGGACAGGCTGGTGGGAAGGTGTGGAGACTTGGAGAAGGTGAGCCCAGATTCCTTGGTCTGTTATCAGACATCTTCAGAGTCGGGAGTCTGTAGGAACTGTGATGGAGGAGGCTTTAGAAACAGTTTGCTGAGTCACTCCTTTCTGCTGGGCCCATAGCCCTTTTGTGGGCTGAAATCACAAAGAGATTATTCCGGTGGCTTGGATGGAGAACCTGATCCATGTAAGAGAATTAGAGGTGGTGGCTGGGTACCCACTCTTACCATCTGTCTGAGACACACAGAGGCCCTCACTCCAGGTCTCTTTCAGTTCAGAGGTTAGAGTACAGTGGACCTGAAACAAGATCTCAAGATTGTCTTTGAGATCCCCATGAAATGTGAGACTGAGAATATGCCAGCCAGGGGCCACCAGTTTCTTTACAGGCGTGGAAGTACTAATTATTAAGCTATTCATTTCAGTCTGGGGTGCCTATGGGAGGCTTAGTGAAAGAACTGAATTATCCCCACCTCTTCATAAAAGCTCTAGACAAAAGGCCTTAGCTCCCCTAAATAAGAGTAACCCAGCAGGCCCCTGTGGCGAGGAGGCTCTAGGGCAGTGGTTCTCAACCTGTGGGTCACGACTCCTTTGTGGGTGGCGGATCAGATATCCTATATGTCCAATATTTACATTACGATTCATGGCAGTCACAAAATTACAGTTATGAAGTAATAACGAAATAATTTTATGGCCAGGTGTCACCACAACATGAGGAACTGTATTAAAGGGTCACAGTGTTAGGAAGGCTGAGAACCGATCTCTATAGCATTTTCTTATCAAAATGCATCACAGCTTCACCAAATGAAAAACTCTTAAAATACTCTTAGCACTGTATCAAGATGGACATTTTCATTCCTGAGCTGTAATTTGAATACTGAATTATTCTAAAAGGAGAGAAAGCTATTTTCAAAAAAGAAGTTGAAAACACCTATAGAATATTAAATAATGCTTCCTGAAATGTTAGCTCTCTTCAAGATTATGACACAGGAAACCTAGTTCCCCTTGTAAAGTCCTGTTTTTCAGGTTTTCATAGACTCTTTCTGTGTTGTCAAATACAGGGGTTGGCACACGTTACAACAGGAAGTATATTATCTCAACTGTAAAAGTATAACATGGTTCTCTGCTACTGCCTTGGTGGATTTTAGTGTATTAAACCCATTTTAGATGCCAGGCTTAGTGGCGCACACCTTTGATGCCAGCACCTTAGAGGCAGGGGCAGTCGGATCTCTGTGAGTTTGAGGCCAGCCTGGTCTACAAAGAGAGTTCCGGGACACCTATGGCTGTGACACCGAGAAACCCTGTCTCAAAAAAACGAACAATAACAATGGCAGCATTTTAGAGTGGGTCTGGTGGCACCTGATTTACTTAGTGAGTTCTAGGATAGCCAGGGCTTCGAAGGAAGACCTGATAATGGAAGCATCAAAGTGGCTCACCAGGTAAATGATGATTGTCAGGCTTGCTGCCAAGGCTGATGATCCTAGCTTGATTCCCCGGATCCGCATGGCAGAAGGAGAGGACTGACTCCTGCAAGTGTCCTCCGACTTACGCACATGTGAACACACACATACACACAAATAAATAAGTAATTGTAATTTATTTTTTAAAGTTTGATCCTGTAAATTTAAGTAAACAAACCGAGTAAAGAATCTGGAGTGAAAGGATTTACCTTGTTTCATAAATGTTTCGAGGTCTGAGGAAACACTGAACACTGATGATTCTGTGAAACATGCCCCTTTTGTAACTGCCGGTCTCCCAGATAGATTTTTACATAAACTTCTTGGTTAGGTTCAATTTCTCCCCGGGGAAGATGAGATCTTTCTGTAGAATTCTAAAAAGGGAAATTGTATATGATCATTTAGTTATAGCCTGGAAAAAATTAGTAATGTCTCCTGTAGGTTTTTCCTCTCCTTTCTTATCATCTGTGTGACCCACCAACAATCATGTTGTCTTCAAAGCCTGTGGTAAGAATCTTTGCTTATAAGCCACAGGTATAAATAGCCTACCCATATATACAATCAACAAGACTCCTTCCGTTTTTATTTCCCCACCAGTTACTACCAAATACCCAGCTATTACTGCAGTGAGAGCCAGTATGGCTAGAGTAAAAAAATACCCTTGATGCTTTGAAGTCTGGGGATGCAGTTCAATGGTAGAGCATGTGACTGGCAATAAACAAAGTGCTGGGGTCCAGATGGTAGTGTGCTCGCCTAATAGACATGTAGCCTTGAATTCCATCCCTAGTGCATAAACCCAGGCAAAGGTGGTTTTGCCTATAATTCCAGCGCTTGGGAGAGGAGGCAGGGGGATCAGAAGCTTAAGGTCGTCTTCATCAAGGTCAGCTTGGGATACCTGAGACCCTGACTCAACAAAACAGCAACACCCTGGATTTTGAACGGGGAGTGGAAAGACTGAAGGTTGATATTGCCAGTGCCCCGGAGTTGCTGGGACTTTGAGAACTCCTGATTTAAATCAATGCTTTGTCAGAGTGTGTGCTGTAGGAAGATGCCTGGAGCCTGTATCTGCCTGTGTTTGACCACGTGAGCAAAGTCTCTAACTGGAAAACGGTTAATCATTTTCATCTCTTTGCCTTCTTTTGCTCCTAAATGGTTTCTTTCACTCTGCTACAATTTTTATTTATTTCATTGTGCTTATCCTTGATAATATGTCATGGAGATAATATCTAGCATAATTAAAGTGATTGTCAGTTCAAGTCTTTTTCTTACAGCCTAAGGACAGTGGTTGAAGCTTAGGATGGAAAGCTTAGGATGGGTGGAGCTTCTGAGGGAAATTAGGGAGTAGTTTTACTTCAGACTTTAGGGCCCTCTGGCAAGGTTGTAGGCTGCCTGATAGGGGTGGCATGGGAGTAAAAAGGCTGTAGACCGCTGTTAAGCATTTATTAATTCATTCTGGCTCAAGAACCAGGGCAGACTCAGCCTATTCTTTCAGTTCAGCAGTTGAGTTCACTAAGGTAGCATTCATAGCTTGACCTAGGAACTTTGACCTTTTGATGATAAACAATATTTTCTGCAGTTCAAAACCCTTCCAGTCATGCCCACTTCAGGATCTGAGCTTGTCATTGTTCTTAGTCCTGACTGGACCAGGAGGCTTCATAACACCGGTAATTGTCCATGTGTTTGTTTCAGCACCAATTGGGAATAATGTTTTCTCCGTCCTTACAGTTTAGTCTTTAGAAACTATTTATCTAAAGAACTGCATAGTGCTTTTCTTTTCCAGGGGCTTAGAGACTGTTGCCATAAGAGGTCGGCAGTGAAGGGATTTTCACAAACTCAGGATCGTGAGCTTTACTGTCTCACACGTGTCTCTCTCCAACGCCTGGCACAGCTTGGGAGAGCGGAGGCTCCGGGCCCATTTGTTAGATACTTCACGGTATCTCTGAGAAATAGGTAGAGCCAAACAGTTTTCAGTTTTTGAACAACAACGACAACAAAAGTTTATTTGGGTTTTTGTTGTTCTTCCTTTTTTTTTTTTTTTTTTGGGGAACAGGACCAAAACTTTTTTTCTTTATGTTTTTGAGCCTAACTGGGGCTCAGAAAATGATGTACCAAAGTGAGGTCTTTAAATGAAGCTTCTGCCTGTCCCCCTGTCACTCCTTCACCATTGATAAAAAACAGACTTCTTCCCCAAAAAACCAGAAACCTCTTCCTCAAAGCCAGCCATGGTACATAGTAAAGTAATTCTCACATCTTTCAAAGTTGGCTATAAAAAACTCTGACCCTCTGTGATGGACTATAAATCATAAGACCCCCTAAATGAGAACCCCAAACTTAGGAGGGAGTTCTTTCCAAAGAGGCCAGCAAGAATCTAACAGACAGGCCCTGCTGGGTTTCCTCTTCAGCCCCTCAATATTGTATGAAACCCATTTTATCAAACTACAATTTTACATAGCTTGTGTCAGACATAAACACAAAAAAATGGATAGCTCACCTTAGGTCTTTTAGTGTGGCTGAAGTCTCTTTTGTCACAGAGTGTGACCAAATACATTTGGTGTGTTTGTCTCTGTTAACTCACCTGTCTTTTGTTATAGGGGGTCAGACCTGACCCTTATGATGAGTGCAAAAGGAATCATTCTCTTTCTGGCCCAAATGCACATGAAGCAAAACCAAAAAGAGGTTGTGTGGCTCTTTGGGGCTCCTTCTGGTTAGCCACCGTGAGGGGTTTAAAACCACAGCTTCTGAAATGGAGGCAGGTGGGAGGCAGAAGGGAGCGGGCAGAGAGAGTGCCACCTGTCTAGGGAGATGGTAAGGCCACCAGAATGGCCTGTGCCTTCCAAACAGTCTTACCTCAGCTTTTGCCAAACATGAACTGAAAACATTTGGGGGAGAGATTCCCAGTGCCGCATGTCTATGAGGCCAGCGCTCGGGAGTCCAGTGCAGGAAGAGTCCCAGGAGCCTGGGTTATAGAGTGAGGCCCTGCTTAGAAAGGAAGAAAGAAAGGAACAAGAAAAGAGGGGATGGAGAGATGGCTCAGCAGCTGGGAGCCATCTGCTTTTCTTCCAGATTCCCAAGTTCAGTTTTCAGTGCGTGGCTCACAATTGCCCATGACTAACTCCAGGTGGTTTTAAGGTCTTCTAGCCTCCTCAAACACACACATACTAAACTAAAATGCAAATAATAATAATAGTATAAAACAAAAAAAGGGACTATTTGGAGGAGAGGATTTTATTTGTACTAAAAGTGCTTAGACTTTTTTCCAGTTGTCTAACAATACTATTATAACAATTTATGTACTATTTACATGTATTAAGTATTATATGCAATCTGTGACTTAAAGTATATGAGAGAATATGCATAGGATATATGTAATGCCTTACTATTCCCTATGAGGCCATGGACATCTGCTGATTTTGATGTCTTAGAAGGGTAGGTCCTGAGTAGAACAGACCCTGGGATACTGAAGGAAGATTGGCAGGGAATGATATGCTTAAGAGCAAGGACTCAGGGTAGGACGTGGTGACCAATAATCCCAGCATTTGGGAAGTAGAAAAAGAAGGATTACGAGGCCGGGCTAGACCTGCCTTGTAATGATCTTGCCTAAAAGGGAGAAACACAGACACAGAAACCCTGGAGCCAGACTTTAAAGATTCAAGTCTGGATTTTATCACTCAATGGTGTTTGGGGGCAAATTATTTAATTTTTCTGTAAAATGAAGGTAATAAGAGCATCTCCCTTGGTGAAGTACTCCAGGGAGATGCAGAGTTCTTACAGAGTATCTCGGACTTTGAAACGGCTCAGTGATTGTTAGCAGGGACAACTTTCAGGGTGAAACTCAGAAGCAATAGGACAGGGGACTTGAAAGAGAACGGTTAGTGTTTGGCTTGTGCCCAACCAGGTGAGCAGTGGGAAGCTGTGACCTGCCACTGGCCTAATCCATTCAGGGTTTGTATCCTGAGACCCTTCTACAAGTGGGGAAAAAGAGTTTTCGTTCTTGAATGCCATTCTCTGCTCATCAGAAGCGGTGGTGGTGGCACAGTGTCTTGGGGAAGGAAAATGAAATTCTTTTTGTCCCCCCCCACCCCCTGAAACAGGGTTTCTCTGTGTAGCCCTGTCTGTTCTGGAACTTGCTCTCTAGTCCAGGCTGGCCTTGAATTTAGATAACAATGCACCTCTGCCTCCTGAGTGCTGGGGTTAAAGGCGTGGGCCCCTATGGAGAATGGAATTATTAGTGTACACAACAATAACAAAACTTGCAAAAAAAATCCTTAGTATTTTCTATTGTAAATCAAGTGCAAAGGAACATAAAGAGGTGGGGAATGCTGCAATATGCTTATGTTCAAAGTCATAATTACAACGAGCAACTTTGTGTTTAATAGCACCTGCCCCAAAGCCCAGGGATATTTGTGTTCATCAGGGTACTTTGTAACCATCAAGAGGAGGATGGTAAGTAGTTATGTTACGGGTGGGCACCTGTTAAGGCTTTTGGATAAATGAAAAGTTGCAGAAGAATGTGGCTGGCATAATTATCTTTAATGAATATGTGTGGGGTTGGGATATCGCTCAGCTGGTAGAATGCTTGCTTAGCATGCACCACATAATTGGAAATAGTGGCAGAGGCCTGTTAGCCTAGAACATGGGAGGTGGAGACAGGAGAATCAGTTCACAGCCATCCTGAGCTACATAGTCAGTTTGAGGGTAGAATGGGGCACAGCAGACTTAAAACTAAAAAAGGGAACACGCACATGTTTGTGTGTTTGTTTGTATGCTGTTAGAGGGAAATAGCTGGGCATGGAGGTACGCACCTATGATCCCAGTACTTGAGCGTTTGAAGCAGAGGGATCACCGCAAGTTCAAAGTCAGCCCGAGTGACATAGTAAGTTCAAGGCTTCTCAGGACTATATCACAGACCCCATCTCAAAAGAAGAGAAAAAACAACAACATATTTTATATCAACAAAAAGTTACATCACAGACCGCATCTTAAAAGAAGAGAAAAAAGAGCTGTACACACCACTGTGTTCATTTAACATTGGACCCACAGGGGAGGAGGAGAAATGAGAGGCAAAGACGGGGGGTATCTTTTGCTTGTCCAGTTTAGCCAATAAAATATATATGATAAGTTCTTTAAGGTAAGCAGCCTAAACTGTATATTAATACTATGAACATATGTATGTTAAAACAATTCATTACTTATCTGAAATGCAAGTTTACTTGGGCATTCTGTGTTTCTGCCAAGCCTGTCATATACCCTTGTGTTTTACTTAACCTTCTTTAAAGGATATTTTTCTTTCCTAAGTATTTTTGAAGTTTAAAAAATTTTGGGGGTGGGCAGGGGCTGGAAAGATGGCTCAGTGGTTAAGAGCACTAGCTCTTCCTCCTATAGAGGACCTGGGTTCAATTCCCAGCATCCGCATGGCAGCTCACAGCCATATCTGTAACTCCAGTTCCAGAGCATCCATGGCACCAGGCATGTACAAGGTACACATGAATGTGCATGCAGGCAAAATGCCCATACACATTAAAGGAAATAAAAAAATTTAAAGTGTGTGTGTGTGTGTGTGTGTGTGTGTCCATGTCTGTGTCTGTGGGTATGTCCCTACACTGAGACCAGAGTTGTCAGGTCCTCTGGAGCTGCAGGTGCAGGAGATTGAGAGCCATCTGATACGGTGCTAAGAACTGAACTGGGGTCCTCTGTAGGAGCAGTACAGATTCTTAACAACTGAGCCCTCTCTCTAGCCCCTGATTGTACAGTTTAAAAAAAATAAAAAGTCATCGTTTTCTTTCAAGACTGTGTAAGAGGTGTTTGAGAGATTCAGCAGTTAGAGCACTTGCTATTCCTCCAGAGGACTCCGGTTCAGTTCCCAACACCTACATGGCTGCTCACAACTATATGAAACTCTAGTCCCAGGGAATATAATGCCGTCTTTAGGCCTCCTTGGGCACCAGGAGGTTGAAGTAAAAAAATCTCAAATTTGAGGCCCGGGTGGCCTACATAGCCAAAATGACCGAGTCTTTTTGCCTTTGATTGAGCTTGAGCTTGGACCCGGCTGTGGACAAGTGACACATCCTTGGAGTTTCCCTCAGAAGAATGCAGGAGACAGCGGTGTGAGCCTCTTAACGTTGGACGTTTTTTTAAGAAATGCTATTATGTCCTGTCTGTCTGTGCAGGCTACCTGCAGAAGCAGCCCTACTTTGGAGCCGTGGTTGGGAGGGTAGCCAACCGAATTGCCAAAGGAAGATTCACGGTGGATGGGAAAGAGTACCACCTGCCCATTAACAAGGAGCCCAACAGTCTCCACGGAGGATTCAGGGGGTTTGATAAGGTGAGTTGGGCGTGTGGCAGGGGCCCCTCTTGGCACACTTTCAAGTCCCCCAAAGCCTGTATTTGCCAGACGTAATCCCAGGCCAGGGATCACTGGTATGGTGGAGGATCCAGGAAAGAGGTTACCTCCACACTCAGACAAACTTGGGCTTGGGAAGACAGAGTGTGGCTTTCACAGTGTTAGCATCAGGGTTGCAGAAACACGGATTAATGATTGTTCCTAAAACTTACTGCACAGGCATTTGCATCCATTTTCTCTAGTCCTCATTAAAAGCAGGTGTGATCACTAAATGAGAACGCCGAGGTCCCAAAACACTACACATGTCCTAGTAGGCTAGCCAGGCATGGCGGCCTGGCCCCAAGCCCTCATTCCTACATCATAAGTACTGGTGTCCTCCGAGACCACCACGGGGCTACCCAACTCAACACACCTCTTTGCGCCTGTCCTCTGTCCGTGGTTCCCTTCCCCAGGCATAGTGTGCACCACACCTAGCTCTACCCTTCCACTGAGGTGCTCTCTTCCCCACAGCTATCTCAGGTTGTCTCCAGGCCCCCTTTCTAGACAGACACTCCCATTACCTAAGCACGTCTCTGGGAGGAAGGACGGGAAAGCAAGTGGATGGAGCAGAACCTCTGTGGTGTGCAGATCCCAGCCTCCTGCTTCCGCGCCCCGCTGTGGGCCAGTTCACAGACTGACCTGTGAGGGAGAAAACCCCTTTGGGGTTTTCCTTTGGGCTGTGCAGCTTAGGTTACTTCCTAGACTCTAGCCAGAGAAGATGAGAACATGGGTGGCAGCTAAAAGCCACCGCCGCCATTTCTTCTCTCCCTCTGGCCACTACCTCTCCTGTTGAAGGAAGTTGGGTGCTCTCAATTTCCCCCACTTCTGTCTCCAGCTTCCTGTCTATGGCCTAGAACCAGACTGCCCAATTGGTTTCCTTTCCTCAGTGAGGTGCTTCTCATACCAGGAAAAGCAGAAGGTAGAGGGGAGTATCAGCTCTGCCCATGTTAGGGCTGAGCATCTGTGGAACATTCCAGGCTTGTGAACAAACCTCACCCCAGAGGAAGCTGGACCAGCCTTGGTTGGGACAGGGATCTTCAGAGGAGCCTCAAAACAGCCGCTTGTTCTAGCTTGTTCCCCCTTCTGTTCCACTGTGTTTTTTTCTGTGGTATTTATGAACACACACTCCCTTTATGAACACAGTCAAATAGTCTCCATCCATTTTCTTTCTTTCTTTCTTTTCTTTCTTTCTTTCTTTCTTTCTTTCTTTCTTTCTTTCTTTTTCTTTCTTTCTCAGGGTCTCAAGCTGGCCTTGAATTGGCTAAGTGGCCGAGAAAATTTCTGAATTCCTGATTGTCTTTTCTCTAGCTTCCCGTTGCTGGAATTGCTAGTTTAAGATTTATTTTATTATTTATGTGTGTGTTTGTGTGAGTATGTGTGTGTGAGAGAGTACACGTGTGTACATGTGCCTAACGGAGGCTAGAGAAGGTGTTGTACTCCTGGAACTGCAGTTACAGGCAGTCGTGAGCTTCGAGGTGTAGAAACCAAACTTGGGCCCTGTAGAGGAGCAGCCAGCACTCTTAGCTGCTGAGCCATCTCTCCAGTCCGGGAACCCCCAGTTTTGTGTGGTGCTGGTGACGGAACCCAGGGCTTCCTGCATGCTGGGTAGTCACTCTGCCAGCTGAGGTACAACCAAGTTCACAAACCAGGTGATTTGTTAAGACAAAGGTGTAAATTAGCGCACAGTTTTGGAGGCTGGACTTTGAAGAGCATGACACCAGCCCTTGGTTCTACTTCAGATGGCAGCCGCTCTCCATTCACTTCATCCTAAGGTGGAGAAGGCGTCTTAGAATAACTGTGCCAGCTCAGGGCTTTCTTCCTGTTATCACAAAACCACCGAAGCCACCGTGGGGGGAGGAGCTGCTCTTGCTATCATGACCTCATCCAACCCTAACCACCCGTTGGGTGCTTTGCCTCAAATGCCCCTACCATGAATCTGAGAATCCAGCTTCCAACAGACAAAACTTTTGAGTGGCACATTCCAATCTTAGCAGTGTCCCTTAGTGGTGTGGGCCCCCTCTGTGCACCAGGGAGCCTAACGGCCTTGGGTTCCTGGGGTTCCAATGGTGGCCCCTTACACAACTGTCAGAGGAGCACAGACTGAACTGTGCAACATGGATGTGACAGGGAGGATGCTGTAGGGAGGAGTGTGAACAGGCACATAGCAATGGGGGGGGGTGTGGATCTGAGCTGCCCTTGAAGAGCAGGTAACATCCATCCATCTGTGGATATTGGAGGGAAGGACTGTGGCAGGAAAGACTTGGCTTTTATGGAGCCGTGGGCATTGGGGGCAGAAAGTTTTACTACAGTAGCAGGAGGAGCCTGGCTGGATTTGACACTTTATTCTTTATTTGATCTCATCGGTAGATGAATAATTTAGCTTGGAGATAATGTGCTTTTTCTATTTATGTCAACACTTTTTTAAAAAAGGTAAAAATTGAGTCCTGACAGGACTGGAAATAGAACCAGAAAGACTAAAGATGTGAAATCTCTGGAAATTTAGAAACTGTGGGCCAGGAGAGTCTTCCTGTGGATAGGCACTGTGTCCTTTCTCTGAAGGTCAAAAATCTAGGTGGCAAGGCAGTAACCTTTTATTTCAAACATTTAATTCTTAAAACTTTCCATTTTGGGATTTTTTTTAAAGTTCTTTTTCATTAGGTTACACTTGTAACAGGCTTCCTTAATTTATTTAAAATTTTATTTATTAGGCAGAGGCAGGTGGATCTCTGTGAGTTCAAGGCCGGCCTGGTCTACAAAGTGAGTCTGGGACAGAAACCCTGTCTTGAAAAATACAAACAAATTTTATTTATTTATTTATTAGTTTTGTGTTTATCTGTATGTATGTATCTTGGTGTGTATATGAATGTGTGTGCTCTCAAGTGCACCTGTTCACACCCTTGTGTGTGTGTGTGTGTGTGTCTGTGTGTATGCACCAACTTCGCATGTGGAGGTCATAGGACGACTTGTAGAAATCCATTCCCCCTTCCACTGTGGGTTGTAGGAGTGGAGCTCTGGTTTTGCTATTGCTCACAGACCATCTTGCCATGCAAATGCTTTTGCCCACAAAACCGGCTTGCTACCCCTAGGTTCTTTTATGTTTTGTTCATAGATTTAATTATTTTATGTGTGTGGGTGTTTATTTGCATGTCTGTGCCCTGCATGCCTGGAAGAGGGTATGAGACCCCCTGAGACTGGAATTACGGGTGGTCGTGAGCCAGTATGTGGGTGCTGAGAATTGAACTTGGGTCCTTTGCAAGAGCAACAAGTGCTCTTAACCACGGAGCCAATTCTCCATGCCCTAGACTTCCTATTTTCTAATGCCTCGAAAGTTTACCGTCTCTGAGGGTTAATTAGGGCATCATCCCTCTAATCTCATTGAATTTGTTAGTGCAGTGTCTTTCACTGTGGGGGCCGCAAAGGCCTTCATCCCTGCTGGGCTTCCCTTCCTGTCAAATGCACACTGTGTAAGAGAAGACCCTGCTGTGAGCTGAGTAGACAAGACCTGGCCTCATGGGCTGTTCCTCTGGTCTAACAGGTTATTAATTTTTAACTCTATTTAGAGTGACACGGTTTAGCCCCAACTGTTCTGTTAAAAAAATGGAGATTTGGTCAGTTGAAGTCATGCATATCAGAAAGAGGGGAAAGACAAGAAAGAGATCACAAATTTGAGGCCAGTCTAACCCTAAACCTATAGCCTACACCTAATTTCTTTAAAAAAGGGAATATTTACGCTGCTGAGATGGCCCAATGGTTAAGAGTACTTGTTGTATTGTCACATTCCTGTAATCCAAACACTTAGGAAGCAGAGGCAGGTGGGTCTCTTGTGTGTTTGAGGTCTACACAAAGGTCCAAGACAACCAGGGGCTACATAGAGAAACCCTGGAGAGAGAGAGAAAGAGAGAGAGAACTTGCTGCTCCTCAGGGGAATCTAAGCTCAGATCCCAGCACTATGTCAGGTGGCTCATAACTGCCTTTAACTCCAGCTCCAGGAAATTTGACTCCCTCTCTGGTCTCCACAGAGCCCCTCACAGATACACATACATTTTTTTTTTTTTGAAAAATTGAAATAAAATATTTTTATTTTTGGTTTTTGGAGACAGGGTTTCTCGGTGTAGCCTTGGCCATCCTGGACCCGCTTTGTAGACCAGCCTGGCCTCGAACTCACAGCAATCCACCTACCTCTGCCTCTCTGAGAGCTGGGATTACAGGTATGTGCCGCCGTGCCTGTTTGCTGAAAACAGAATGTGAACTAGTGTAGGCAGGTGGACTTGAGCTTGAATCCTAGCTCTACACTCATCACACGTTTGCTCTTAAACAGGGTTCCACACTTACCTCCCTTTAAACCATGAAGTACTCTAAGGTTCCCTTCTGTCCTGCAGTGTGGGGGGTAGAAGCAGGCAACCTGACATTGAACTCAGGACTGAGATGACAAAAGTAGTTGGAGCTATGAGAAGAGATCAGTGTTCAACTTCGGACCTACACCTGGATGAACCAAATACTTTACTCCAGGTGACTTAGGTAGAATAGATAAGCAACCAAGGAGCACCTTGACAAACACAAGTTCTTTAGTTACATTCAGCCCTTCAGTAGTTATCCAGAACTCCACAGGAATGAGACTCTGGCCAAGTCATTTTGATATTTGTAGGACAAGGGAGCAGGCACAGGCTCTGGTTCAGGTAACCTGAGGTGAAATTTATCCATTTGAGGAACTTTTTTTCTTTTTTTTGGGGGGGGAGGGGAGTTTTTAGACAAGGTCTCTCTGTATATACCTGGCTGTCCTGGAACTCACTCTGTAGACAAGTCTGGCCTCAAACTCAGAGATCTGCCAGCCTCTGCCTCCCAAGTGCTGGGACTAAAGGCGTGTGCCGCCACCATCCAGCTTCTTCTTCTTCTTCCCCTCCCCCTTCCCCCCCCCCCCCCCCCCGGCCCAAAATGACACGTATAGCTGGCTTCCTTTTTTTCTGAGCTTTGATTCTCTGGTCCTTTAAGAATGGTGCCTCCTGTGAGTCTGCTCTGAGACAATGACACAGTCCATGTGAAGTTGCTAGTCAGGTGTGGCTAATAACGGGCCCTCGGTAAATGTTGGCTTTCCCTTTACTAGCCACATGAGCCAAGGACTCCTGGGCAAAGCTGAGAGGCTCCACTGTGAACCCAGGATTCCCATTTCTGTTTGCAAAAGCTCATTTGGAGAACGTCTCCATAGTTCTTACCTTTCTTAGAATTATGTTTGCTAAAATAAGAAGACCCTTCAGGATCATTTCTTCAGCACCTCTATTTTAGGGAAAGGTTGGTTCCCAAAGCCACACACTGAGCTAGGGACACCTTGGTCCCTAAATCAGGACTCCTTACTTGTGGCTTGGAACTCTTCCAAATGGAATAAGCATGCTCTTTGCTTTAACCCCTGCCCAGGAGGCATGGCCAACCTCAGAGTATTTAGACACATGTTTACAGAGGGGCTGGGAGTGTATCTTAGTGGGAGGACACTTGCCTAGCATCAGCAAGGACCTGTGTTCCAACACTAGAAGAATAGTCAGATCTAAATGTCTATGTACAGAAACCCAATAGAGAGGGTTGGTTAAGGTTTTGTTTTGGAAGATAGTATCTCATGCAGTCATGGCTGGTCTTGAACTCCCTAAGAGCTGAGGGTGACCTTGAACTCTTGATCCTCTTGCCTCTGCCTTCCAAACATTGAGGCTATAGTCATGCATTACAATGCCAACATCTATTTGGTCCTAGAAATTGAAGCCAGAGTTTTATGCATTCTGGGTAATCACTCTGCCAACTGAGCTGCATTCCCGGCCTCAAGCTTATCTTTAAATATTACAAGTAGGTTTTGATGTCTTTAATTTGTCAGACTGGAATTCTAAGATTAAAATACACATCAAAGCCTAGTGGTGGTGGTGTCATGCCTTTAATCTTCCCTCACTTCAGAGGGAGAGGCAGGCAGATCTCTAAGTTCAAGGCCAGCCTGATCTACAGAATGAGTTCCAGACAGCCAGCCAGGACTATACAGAGAAACTCTATCTCAAAAAACAGAAAAAAAGGAAGGGGTGGGGAAGGGACAGGAAAGGACTGGAGAGATGGCTCAGAGGTTAAGAGCACTGGCTGCTCTTCCAGAGGTCATGAGTTCAATTCCCAGCAACCACATAGTGGCTCACACCCATCTGTTATGGGATCTGATTCCCTCTTCTGAAATGCATGAAAACAGAGCACTCATGTACATAAAGTAAATAAATAAATCTTAAAAAAAAAAAAGCCAAAGGAGAAAAATTAAAGGAAAACATAGACACATAAAGCTAAGAGGAGAAGAAAATATAGGAAATGCAAGTAGATGAAGAGGAAACTTTTTTCTCAAAAGCCATCTCTCTCCGTATGAAAGAGTTTTAGATGAGTTAAGCTCCAGGCTATTATTTGGCAGTCTTTATTTCTGAATCACCAGCTCCCTTTCTAGACTCTGTGCTCTTTAAATATTGAAATGTGGCATTTCAATGGGGATAGAGTGGTGAAGCAGCTTTAAACACTTCTTTTAGGTCCTCTGGACCCCTCAGGTGTTGTCCAACGGCGTCCAGTTCTCTCGAGTCAGTCCAGATGGGGAGGAAGGCTACCCTGGAGAGTTGAAAGTCTGGGTGACGTATACCCTAGATGGTGGAGAGCTTGTAATCAACTACAGAGCACAGGCCAGCCAGACCACGCCGGTTAATCTCACCAACCATTCTTATTTCAACCTAGCGGGCCAGGTAAGTAAATTTTGTTTTATTTTATTTTTATCCTTATTTTTGTTTGTTTGGGTTTGTTTTAGTTTTTTGTTTTTCTTTTTCAAGACAGGGTTTCTCTGTATAGCCTTGGCTGTCCTGGAATCACTCTGTAGACTAAGCTAACCTCGAACTCACAGAGATCTGCCTGCCTCTGCCTCCTGAGTGCTGGGATCATAGGTGGGTACCACCAATACTGGGCCAGGTAAAGTGAATGTACTTCTTTCCTGCTGCAACCGAGGGCTGGAAGGATGACCAAGTGCTGGAGAGACAAGCCTATCATGGAGATGAACTCATGCTCTCAGTGATCAAAAGGGCCTAGCAGAGTATCTGGCTTTAAACAGATGCTCAGTAAAAAGAAAATCATTGAGGAAGAATAGGTGGATATGTCATCCTGCCGAGGGAAGCAGCCATTTTCCATGTGATGCAGAACAGTGACTAGTTGTTTCAAGAATTCCCTTTCATCTAGTTGCATGTATGCACATTTGCTCCCTGTGTCCTGCTGCCCCCAGAATTACTCCCATCTAAGGTGGCTTCCGTCCTTAGATGTTGGAAGTGATCATGTTTGCCTCAGCCCCTCTAAATATGCTGCAGGGGTGGGGAGGGGTGTCTATGCTTCGGCTGTGGTCCTACAGCCTCTCTCAGAACTTCTGGTGGTCATTCTTGCCCTGCGCTGTGCAGTGGACAGGGCACTGGACTTGAACTTAGAAGACCTGTGTTTATTGATTACTAGACATATTCTTAGTTTCATAATAGTGCCTGTAAAAGGAACTTTTATTCGCCTGGTTCAGTTGTTGTCTCGGAGGCTAAGTGCTTCTGGCTGCTATCCTAGGCCTAGTCCTGGAAACTTCCAGCCTCTGTATAATCTAACCTAGGCCTAGAATGTTTTCAGCTTCTGAGACTTACTACTTAATAAGCTCACCCTTTTTTTGTTCCAAGCTCATAGCTGGCTGGAACAAACTGAGCTGTTCTGGCTCAAACCCCTCTGCCAGCTAACTTACTCAATCTGGCTCTTGTCTCAGCCTCTGAATTGCTCTGCTTGGCCTCAGACTAACTCTAGAAATCTGCTCTAATCTTCTGGCTCCTTCTCATTCTCTGGCTCATTCAGTCTTTACCTGTGTCTAGCTTGTTCAAGGCACTTTATGAAGTTGTTGGTAAAAACATTGAAACCAACAGGGGGACCAGTAGCAGGACCCTTAACAACATCTGAGCTTGTGAGGAACCGCTGATAGCCCCTTCCATTGTTAGCAGTCCCCGGGAAGCTGAGTCATTACCTCCTAATTGTTTTAACCCACTGAAGACGCTGTTCCATGATTCAATAAAATATGGAGCCAAACTGCAGATTCTATCTCTATGACTTCCTCCTCATCTGAAGAATTCAGTTTATCAAATCACTTGAATCATGTTGACACGATTTCCTATAGGCTGGTGGTCATGACCAACTGGTGATAGCTTCCCTTTTTACCTTTTTTGGGGGTTTACTGCTGATTTGCTGGTGATAGTTTCCTGAAATAGCAGATACTTGTAGATAATTGTATATAAATGGCAGATAATTGTAGATTCTTACAGAATCTACAGAGTTCAGACTAACTTAGATGACTCTTCTTGTACTTGTTTGTTTGTTTGTTTGTTTGTTTGTTTGTTTGTTTTCAGGGAGGGTCTCATTCTGTAACCCAGGCTGGTGTGGAACTCACAGCAATCCTCCTGCCTTGGTTTCTCAATTGTTGTGATTACAGGTGTGAACTGCCATGCCCATCTTCTAAATCAATGAATAGGATTTTCTAGTCTGGGGCCTGAGCTTCAGGTTACCACCTTTAAGTTTCAATGTTGGGGTCCTCGGTGGTGGTAGGGAAATCATGTTTTTTAAAGAATGGAAAAGGTATGAAAGTTGCTGGTGGTTTTTGCTTTTTATCTTTCTGTCCAAGCCTGTGCCTACTAAAAAACTCAGGCACCATGTTTTTTATTGAAACTTTACTTAAAGAGCTATGAAAGACATCAGGGAGGGTTTGAGATGGAGAGGAAGCAGTGTGGTTCTGATGTGATGAGATAGATGTGCCATCAAGGACCCATTTTCTTCCACTTATCCATTTTTCTTCTGTCTTAGTTACTTTTATTACTGTGAGTTGACAGCATGACCAAGGCAACTTATAGAAGAAAGAGTTTGTTGAGGGGACAGCTTCAGAAGGTGAGGCCATGACCGTCATGACAGACATGGCAGCAGACAAGCAGGCATGGTACCAATCCACAAGTAGAAAGCAGAAAAAAAAAGTACTATTGGGAATGGTGTGGCTTTTG
The DNA here is from genome assembly GCF_907164565.1 of Psammomys obesus. Classification (NCBI taxonomy): domain Eukaryota; kingdom Metazoa; phylum Chordata; class Mammalia; order Rodentia; family Muridae; genus Psammomys; species Psammomys obesus. Next base: position 43,654,757 of record NW_026585644.1, read on the forward strand.
AAACCTCAAAGCCTATCTCCAGTAACACATCTCCTCCAACAAAGCCACACTTCCCAGTCCTTTCCAAACAGTTCCACCAACCTGGAACCAAGCATTCAAATGTATGTGTCTATGGAGGCCATTCTTATTTAAACACCTGCCTACGCGTTTGGGCTTTTGGCATTCAGATTTGTTCCCTCATAGTCAAAGAACAGCTCCAGGAGTCTCACTGATACACTCATTTCCACAAATAAAACAGGACTTATTCCTTTCCTGTCCTTATGTATTTATTTTGGGTTTTTGAGTCAGGGTTTCTCTACTTTGTAGACCAGGCTGGCCTCAGACTCACAGAGATCTGCTTGCCTCTGCCTCCCTGAGTGCTGGGATTACAGGCCTGCACTACTGCACCTGGTCTGACTTCTTCCTTTTCATATCTCTACTATTCCTTTTCTAAGAAACAAACATTGTCTAGAAGCATCCCCAAAGGCTTTGTTTCACATTTCATCAGCCAAAAGTGTAACCCATGTCCTAGCTCTACCTAACCCAATTGCCGGCGAGGAGATGAAAACAGAATGATTGCCTTTGGGGGCTGGTGACTATATGAATATATGACCTGAATATATGATCTAGTTAATGGTAGTCCCCAAGTCTGATTTCCTCCAGGAGAAAAGGAGCTGATGGAGAAGAGTCGCTGTGACTTTAGGGTAGAAATCTCTTGTCTTTTACCTCTAACCCTGCCAGAGTCATTAGGAGCCGAATTGGGCAGTAGTCATGGCGATGCACAAAAAGGTCTTTAAAGCCCATGCCAATCATGACGGACTCTGCGAGTAAACAGTTAACAACAAGCAACAGTCAAAGGAAACTACCAGGACAAACAAACAAAAACAAAACAAAACAAAAAACCCACTGAATTCAGAGACCTGTCTCAAGGTCTGTCTGGGAACCAGTGTTTCGTGCCAAGTTTTCAACAGCCTGGAAAGGAAGTGAATCTGACAGTAATCTTCCACCAATGTAGAACACTGTATTTTCCAGACCAAAAGACACAGAAAATATGTTTGTTTCTTTCAGTGAAGAAATGTCTGGGCTGTTCAGAGAATGGGCTTCCAGTACACATTGCCTCTCCTCTTCCTAATGTCTCCAACGCATCCATCTGTTTGGTGTGTGGTTTTCATGTTGGTTGATTTTCTTCCTGCCTTAGTGCTTTAAAAAATGTTTTTAAAAGAACAAAAGAAAGAAAAACAGTCAAGGAAGTTCCTCAGCAGCTTTGCTACTATTGGGAAAGCAATGGAAACAAGCTAGGTGTTTCTCTACAGGAGAGTTGTGTGAAGTCAAACAGTTCTATACCCTACAATAGAAAGGACCAAATCGCCGATCTAGTGACTTAGACACGATCATGAGCGTCGTGTTGTGAAGTGGATGGAGGCCCTGAAGATGTCCTCTGTGGGATGGTGTGAGGTTCCAGAACAGAAGAGATCAGTCTAGAGCCATAGATACCAAAACAGTATTCCAGCTATAAGTACGTATTTATCTGTGAAAGAATGGCAGCAAAGAGGCATGTTCCTAGGAGAGTGAAGAGCTGGACATAGGCTGGGCCAGTAGTCTAGAAAGTGACTGTCTCCACCAGGCTTCCCTCGCCGATGTTAGCAGGGTTGTGTGTGCAGAGGGTGGTGGAGGAGGTAGGGAGGCTGGCTCTTGTGTTTGACTCTTCTGCTCCTGATTTAGTGCAGCTGAGATGTCATACGCAGCCTTCCGTGCTAACTCATCGGCAGGGCCTCCAGCACAGTCTAATGAAACCCATCTCCACTGTGTTTGGACAGACAGTCCCTGAACTTCGGCCCCTCTGAGTCTTTCTGACTATGAAGATTGATGTCCACCTAGCCCCCTCTTGCTTCTCTGGAGCCTGGCAGAGCTTCTGCTGAGCTATGCTCAGGGTTTCTCAAAATTGGCACTGAAATTTTGGGTGGGGTGATTCTTGGTGGTGGCAGGGGCTCACGGGGACTTCGGTGCAGGTAGGGTGTTTGGCAGCCGCCTTGGCCTTTTCCAGCTCAGGACGCATCAGTCCCACGTTTCACGATATTGCAGATGTCCCTCTGCACGGCAGAACCATCCCGGCTGAGAAACCTTGGTTTAGCTGATTTTTTGAGTGACCATAAAAGTGAAAGCTCACATTTGACTCCTCTTTCTCATTTTCCATTGTGTGGCGTTGAGATACTGAAAATAAAAAAATAAATGCTTACAAGGTTTCATATTATAAAAGGATTTTCCAATTTACAAACACCTATCTCCTTAACTAAACTGTACCTCAGAAGGACCCTGGGAAAAGTGGGGGTGTCTCCTAGTTTTCTACCAAAACAAGTACGGTTCCAAGAGACTTTGTATTTAAAATTCCCTGGGGACACCCAGTGAAAGGTGGAACTGGGTCAACCCTGAGCCTTCTGATCTCTAACCTGGGCTTCCTAGACCAGCTGGTTCTGCCCCAAAGAACAAGCTCTCAGGAGCAGGGACTGCGAGTCTGGCCCCTGTTGTGTGACAGGGAATGTGTCCTGTGGGTAGGAGCTAAGCCAGAGAAGAGTGGCAGATGGCCTTCTCCAACAAACCTGGAAGTAGTCCCTGGCTCTGCAAGACTCGTGTCCCCACCCCCACTTCTCTTTATCTTGTATGTGAGACAGTTGCATGCTAAGGCCATTTTTTGTTGTTGAATTTTTTTTATATATATTTGCACACATGCTTACCATAAACCATGTATGGAGACCTGAGGACAACTTATGGGAGTTGATTCTCTCCTTCTACCCCTTGGGTCCTGGGGACAGGCTTGGCACCACGTGCCTTTGCCCGCTGAGCCATCTTGCCCACCCTACAATTACATTTGACAGTTTCTTCCAAACTTGCTGGCTCTATGGAGGTTCTATCTACCTACCCTTAAGTGATCTTATTAATCACAGCTATCAGTCAGCGGTCAATGTTTGAAGACATTTTTGCAGAAGATAAGAAAGCAAAATGTAAAATAACACCCAGTAGCCAGGTGTGGTGGCGCACCCTTTGACCCCAGCCTCAGAAGGCAGAGCCAGGCAGATCTCTGTGAGTTTGAGGCCAGCCTGGTCTACATAGTAAGTTCCAAGACACCAGTTCTACATAGAGAAACCCTGTCTCAGCCTCCAACCCCCCAAAAAAGACCCAAGCGGTACATCTTCTTTTTCTCTTTTCCTTCCCAGGGCTCCCCAAATATATATGACCATGAAGTCACCATTGCAGCAGAGGCATATTTGCCTGTGGATGAAACTCTGATTCCTACAGGTCAGTGAATTTAAACTATTATGTTATGTAGAACCGTGACCCCTAGCCTGAGAAAGGTTGTTACTATGTAAACCATTACTAGGGGGAAGTCCTAGTAAAAATGGTGGTTTAGTTAACAAGCATACTAATGTCAATCTTTTCAGTTTTGATATTTGTATCATGCTTATGCAAGATGTTAACAGTAAGATGAGTTGATGAAAAGTATAACATGTAACAAGTTTCTTACAAGGGTACTGGCCATGAGGGCTGTCTTAGTTACTGTTCTCTTGCTGTGAGGAAACACCATGACCAAGGCAACTTAGAAAAGAAAAGCATTTAATTGGGGGGTTTGCTTAACAGCTTAAGAGGGTTAATCTATGACCATCATGATGGAGGGTGTGGCAGCAGGCAGGCATGGGGCTGGGAGTTTACATCTGATTCACCTGAAGCAGAGAGAGAAAGAGACCAACTGACTGGGCCTGGTGTAGGCTTTTGGGACCTCAAAACCCACCCCCAGTGACACACCTTCTCCAACAAGACCACATCCCCTAATCCTTCCCAAACAGTTCCACTGGCTGGGGACTGAGCCTTCAAAGAATGAGCCTCTGGGGCCATTCTCCTTCTAACCAATGTTGGGAGGGGAGAGTCCAGTGAGATGGCTCAGTGGGGAAAGGTGCCTGCTGTGCAAGCTAGACCTGGGTTTGGTCTCTGGAACCCACATAAACAGAAGGAGAGCTCCAATTCCACAAAGTTGTCCTCTGACCTTTGAGCACAGGCCATAGTACATGTTCATTTGTATGCCTACACCTTCAGACCTAAACAGTAATAAAGTTAAAATTTTTACAAGGAAAGAAGGTAAGTATATGGGCCTCCATACTGTTAATTCCCGCATTAACAGCGGGAATTAGAAACTTTCATAAATATAGTGGCTGTAAGAGTCACTGTATGTGGGCACACACATTTGTTCTCAGCCCTCAGAAGGTAGAGGCGGGTAGAACTCTGTGTCACGGGCCAGCCAGAGCGCCCTTTCTCACTCAACAAACTAACAAACAAACAAACCCAAAACCCAACTGGAGAAAGATGCTTGTAGAACTCCCACAGTGTAGCCTTGTGGATTCTATCCAGTTTAGTTCCTGAACTTGGAAAACATGTAACTTTTCATTTTTCTTTTCTCTCTGTCTCTGTCTTTCTCTGTGTATGTTTCTACCACTCTCTCCTTCTCTTTCTCTCTGTCTGTCTGTCTGTCTGTCTTTAGATACTGGGCAAAGCCTAAACATACATGGTTTCTCTGGCACTCTGTGAATACTCACTCTTTTCCTGGAGTCCTCCCCCCTCCCCACACACATACACTCCTTCTGCCATGCAGCTTTGTGCAAACCTGTCTTGGGAAAGGCATAGCTTTCTGTCATTCTCTTCATCCCACTCTTCCTGGCAACTGCCAAGATTTACAGCTTGCCTGCCTTACTGTTTTTCTGTCAAACTTGAATAAAACAGGCCCCTTCCCAAAAACCAGCAGGGCAGTGGTGGCTGGTGGTTACACACCTTTGAGTCAGAGGCCTCTGTGAGTTTAAGGCCAGCCAGGTCTACAGAGCATTTCCAGGATATCCAAAGCTACACAGAGAAACCCTCTCTCAAAACCAATATAAAATAAATAAATATGAAATTAAAAATGGAATAATAATGAGAAATTGAAATAAATGGACTAAAATGTTTTGGCATCTCAGCTTTGAATATTTTCCTGGTTGCTGAGCTGGATTTAAAGGTTTTTCTGTCTATCCCTCTAACGTGTTGTCCCCTGATAGTCATGTGACTCACAGATGGGCAGGATTATTGTACTAGATGCAGAATTATTGCATTGTAGCGTTTATGCAGCGGCTTCTGTTTGTGACTGATAAGGGAGCAGGTAAACTCAGTAGCTCATAAATGCTGCATATGAAATAGATGTATTTAACTGTGCACATTTATGAATCATCTTATGCCATTCTGCTGGGTGTTAATCTAACAAGGTCACGAAAAGGCACATCTGGCAGCTGAAATGTGTCATGATTGTGAGGGGCAGAGCACAGTGGAGCCTAGCTTGGAGCGTAATGGAATGCAGAAAAGTCTCATTTGCCTCAGTGCTGCACCACAAATGCCACTATGGTGAGATTCTGCACCTTGTACTAATACTGAAAACCTGTTGAGTAGGAGCTGATAGTTCCGGACTCTGGTATCGGGAGACCTGTTCTGGTCTCGACTGTTCTGTTTGTTTCTTTATGTAACCTTGGCTGGCCTGCAACTATGTAGAAAGCTGCCTTGGCCTCCTGAGTGCTGGAATAGGGATCTCAAGCGTGCACCACCATGCCCAGCTCTGACTTTCTTCTTCATCAGGCAAAGGGCCTCCTGTGTGTGAGTAATGCTTTAACATTTAACCGAACAGATTCCTAGTTCCTCTTTTGCAAATAGGCTGAAAGTAGGCACCTTAAGCTAAGCTTGGGCTATGTCAGGACAATGTCATTTAAAAAAAAGTGAGGGAGACTGGAGAGATGGCTTAGCAGTTAAACGTGCATGCTGTTATTCCAGAGGACTGGAGTTCAGTTCCCAGCACCCACACTGGGCGGCTCACAACTGCTAAAGCACCAGCTCCAGAGAATCAAGGCCTCTGGCCTCCACTGGCACCCACACTCATGTGCACTTATCCCCAACACATGCACATAATTAACAATAATACTGTTTTTAGAAAACTGTGTATGTGTGTGTGTGTGTGTGTGTGTGTGTGTGTGTGTGTATATATATATATATATTTAGAAAAATACTGGGGTTTTTTTTTGTTTTTTTTTTTTTTAGAAAATTAGAACACCTATGTTAAGTATTCAGTTTTTTATTTTTTCAGGTTAGAAGACCTGTAAAGCAGTTTTGCAATCAAGAGTGTGCACTATCTTGTCTGAGTTTTGTTGTTTTGTTTTCTGTTTGGTTTGTTTGGTTGGTTTGGTTGGCTTTGTTTTGTTTGTCTTTTAGTTTTTAAGGCAGGTTTTTTTCTGTGTAGCCCTAGCTGTCCTGAAACTTGCTGTGTAGACCGGGCTTCTTGTCTGGGTCTGATTCCCACTGTCACAACAGACAGCTCACAGCTGCCTGTAACTACAGCTCAGGGCATCTAACTCCATCTTCTGGTCTTCTTACGGGTCCTTGCAAGCATGCAAACACCTGTGTGAGCACACAAGTTCACAGTGAACGGTGGGAACAAATCTCTTTTAGAAAACGAATTGGCAATGTGTGTATTAGGCAGTGGTTCTTGCCAGGGGGCTCCATCCCAGGGCCCTCTGTGGATGCCAAAATCCTCATCTGCCTAAGCCTCTTATATAAAATGGTATCAAGTTTGCAAATACTCTACCTACATCCTCCCTTATATCTTGTTATCGTTTGCTTTTTGGTTTGAGATAGACCATCACAATGTCATCCAGGCTAGGCTGGAACTTACTGTGTAGCCCACAGTGGCCTCAAAATTCACAATCCTCCTGCATCAGCTTCCTGGGTGCTGGGACCACAGGTGTGTACCACCATGCTTGGCGTCCATGCTCGGCCTCCCTTTCCACTTGTTTACATCTTCTCTAGATCACATAGCATGTACCTAGCATGTTGCAGCTGTATGAATAGCTGTGGCACTGTGCTGTTTAGGAATAACTAAAAAAAGAAATCTATACATGTCCAGTACAGATCTAATTTTTTTTTTCCTAAACAGTTTAGCTTTTCATGGGATTGAATCCACAAATACCAATTCTGGTATTTATAGTTGTAAGTACCAACTGTATCATTGTGAAAACTTTCTTTGAAAACCAAATCTGAATAATAATGAACAGAGGTAAATACACTCCATTTTCAAAACCTAGAAAATATCTAGCTATTATTTATAATTGCCATCCTTTCACATAAGAAAGATTGTGTATGTCTTTGTATGTCTGTGTCTGTGTGTATATATGTGTGTGTCTGTGTCTGTGTGCATATATGTGTGTGTCTATGTCTGTGTGTATGTGTGTGTGTCTGTGTGTATGCATGAGTGTAGGTGTATGTCTTTATGTGTGTGTGTCTGTCTGTCTGTGTGTACCTGTGTGGTGCATGCATCCTGCTGTGCTACATCCCCAAGGGGGAAAAATATTAATACCACAGAAGTAAGAAATCTTTAATTTCAAAACAGAGAACATTTAGCTTTAAACTTTTCTATTGTCTCATTTATTTATTCCGTGTGTATATGTGGGTGTTCATGGCAGTGGGTGCCAAGGTAGAAGTGTGGAGGCCACGGGATAACTTCAGGTCATGTCTTTCCTCCGTATCAGCCCTGGGGATTGGACTTGGGTTGTCACTCTTGGCAGGAAGTGTTTTTACTGATGAGCTAACTGGCTAGCCCATTTTTAGAAGAATTATGATAGCAGATCATCGCAGGGCAGGTCGGATTTCTGTGTACCAGTGAGGCAGTTAGTGTCAGCTCATAACAGGACGTGAGAGTTGTTCCGGAAGGCCACGCGCAGCCCTTCCTTTCTGAGGCTCTGTGATGATACAGGCATTCAGCCACTGGTCCATTACTCTCCAAATCCACTGGGACCCCCAGTCGAGCTCATGACAGAGTCCTGGTTCCCACATACCCATCTGTTCATCAGTCCAGGTTACCACTGCCTGCACAACACTCAGACACAGCTGTGTGGTCCTTTTGGAAGCCTCTCCAAAAGTGGGTACCAACTACTCTTGCTTTGTATCTCTGTGCTGGAAGAATCTGTAGGCCTGGCCCAGGTTCTGCAAAGAACAAGGTTGTAGGAGCCTAAGACTTCCTCTGACTTTTATGGATTTGTCGATTTCGTGTGTACCAGAGTTTGCCTGTGTCTGTGCGTGCATAACATAGGTATGCCTGGTGGCTGAGAAGTCAGGAGAGGGCATTGGATTGTGAGCCACCATGCGGATGCTGGGAGCTGAACCTGGGTCCTCTGGAGGAGGAGTACCTGTTCTTAGCCACCCAGCCATCTCTCTGCCCTCCATGACATTAGCCAAAGCTCCACAGCAGCTGACGTAACTTCCTGTGGTCTTCCCAAAATAACCCTGAGACTTTATGAATAAATACATGCTGAGGCCATAAGCTTTGGCTCCCTCCCTGACTAACTTCTAACTTACAGTACCTGTTGACTCTGCACTGTGTGTGCCAAGTAGCTGGTTACCTCTCCTCAGTTTCACACCTCTGTCTTCCTCAGAGTCCCAGGGTGACTCCTTCACCTCTCTCCATCCCAGAGCTCCCCTCTCTCTCTGCCGGAACTCCCACCTCCTCATTTCCTGTCTCAGCTAATAGGCCATTAGGTTTTTATTGTGCATACAGACACAAGAGATTCCTTCTACAGGTGACTTAAATTCTAAAACCCGCCCAGAGGGTACACGCATCATTCCACCATCCAGAATGTGTGTGTGTGTGTGTGTGTGTGTGTGTGTGTGTGTGTGACATGTGTATGTGCTCTCAGAGTCACAGATGGTTGTGAGCTGCCTGGTGTTGGAGCTGGGAACCGACCATGGGTCCTCTGGAAGGGCAGCAAGTGCTGCTAACCTCGGAGCCGTCACTGCAGCCTCTAATTAGAGGTCCAGCTTTCCGTTGCTCCGCCCGGGTCCTCTCTAATGTGCAGCGTTTCGGAGACAGTTCCCACCACAGTCCTTCCCTTTTGTGGCTAGGACTTCAGACTTAGATTTCTGTTTTTTACTCCTTATCTCTGGCCTGTAATCTATGCTGTCTTGCGGGCAGATGATGATGGTGCAGATCTAAGCTTTCGGGGTGTTTTTTTCCCTCTGGTTAGACATAGTAAGCAATTTTTCAGGTGATTGGAGAGCTCACATCGTGAGACGGTAGCACTTTTTTATTTCACTGTCGCAGGAACACTGAGGCTGGGCCGCTCTCTCTGCCTGTGCGTATCTGGGGAGGGGGGGGGGTCCTGTTCTCCGTTGGCAGGTTTCCTGTTCGCTCACTGACTGGTTGTGTAGAATGGACACTGTGGTATAATACATGGTACCGAAACAAGTGTGACAGGAAGAAATGACTCCCAGATACACCGCAAATTCCCATGTAAATCTTTACCCCAGGCACCCTTGGCAATTGTAGAGGACATAAAAAATTTCTTCAGCTCTTTTTGGCTGGTAGAGCATAGAAGACAGCAGTCTATGTGCCGGGCTTCTCATTCTCTCCTTTGTCCTGTCTCCTACATGAAGAGGCTGTCCCCTCCCAAGTCTCTGCATTAGTAGGGACACGCACAGCTCTTACTTGGGCCCAACAAAATGGTTTAAAGGCACTCTTGCTTTCTCCATAGGAGATTCTTAGCAGCCCTGGAGTTTTATAGCACAAACCAGCAATATCCCTTCTGTGTTCATTACTCAGCTACAAGATTCTGGCATCTTTGTTCTTCTACTGGAAAAACAAAACAAACAAACACCACCAACAACAACAAAACCAAGCAGGGTGGTAGTCTCACAGCATTTAGTCTCACAGCATTTAGGGGTCTGAGGCAGGAGGATCATCTGAACCCAAGAGTTCAAGATCATTCTAGGTAACATAGACCCCCAGATCAAAAGAAAATAAGAAAAAAAAAAAAAAAGGAAAAGAACATACATTAAATAAGACAAATATTCTGAATAAAATCCATTGCCTAGGCCTGGCATGGTGGTGCATGCCTATACTCCCAGTACTTGAGGAGGCAGAAGCAGGCAGATCTCTGTGAGATCAAGGCCAGCCTGTTCTAACAAAGTGAGTCCAGGATAGCCCAGGCTACACAGAGAAACCCTGTCTGGAAAAGCAAACAAAATCCGTTGCCTAGCTGCCAAAACTAGTCAGGATGACATTTTTGGTCCTTCTGAGTTGGTCGCTGCCACCCCTTTCTTGCACCTTAGCAGGCTGCCCTGAGGAAAGCATCTGTAGGGCTGAGAGCTCATTTCAACCCACAGCTCAGGCTGCAGTCGACTGCGTGTTGGCGGTCGGCTGTTTCCCCAGAGCAGTTGTTTTCAGCCACTTAAAACAAACAAGCCCCAAACCCTTGCTGCTCATGAAACATTTACCCTTTGGTGGGACCTTAAGAGCCTGCTTTCATCAGGGCATCTTGGGTCCTCTTGAGTGTGTTTGCTTTGTGTGTTAGAGTCAGATCTAGCTCCGAAATGAAACTCCTAGAGGCCATTTACAAGAAAGGACAGGTAATATCAACAGTGTCCAGAATCCAACAATGGTGGCACAAGCCTTTAATCCTGGCACCCGGGAGGCAGAGGCCAGCCTGGTCTACAGAGTAAATTCTAGGACGGCCAGGGCTACATAAAGAAACCCTTGTCTTGAAAAAACAAACAAACAAACCAATGTCCAGAATAGAGAAAGCTGCCATATCAGACATTTTTCTTTTCTCATGTTTGTGTGTGTGTGTGTGTGTAAGCGTGCTGACACATGTGCACGAGGAAGCCTTAAAACTGGTGCCTGGAATCTTCTTCAGTCTCTCTTTTACCTTATTCCTTAAGGCCTCTCAATCAAACCTAGACCTCAGAGATTAGGTTGGTCTCGGAGGATCTTGTAGCTTGTGTCATTTCTTTCCAAGGCTGGAATTACCAGGAAGCCACCTCCGCTCCCTGGCATTTATACAGGACTGAGGGCGTAAATGTGGGTCCTCACACTTGTATAGTGAGGTCTTTAACCACTGAGCCATCTCCCTGACTCCAGTGTCTGAATCTGCCCTGCTCACCAGCAACAAGAGAAAACTGGTACCCTAGCAGGTAGCAAGCCAGCTAACTGTGAGCCCATGAGAGCCCAACCCAGAGATGGATTAGCTCCCAGAGGTGGGTAACTCATCCGCCTTTGGCAACATGGCTGCGGACAACTGTGTTTATATTTTTGCTGTGTTGTATCTATAGTAGTATACAAGGAATTAAGAAAATAGAAACAGCCCAGTGGTGGTGGTGGTGACGCATGCCTTTAATCCCAGTGCTCAGGGGGCAAAGGCGTGGGGAGCTCTGGAGTTCAGGGCCAGCCTGGTCTACAGAGCAAGTTCCAGCTAAGATGACATAGTGAAACCATGTCTCGAAAAATCAAAATAATAAAAGCAGAAATGAATGCTTTGGCCAGCTCATCTTCTTCTTACAGTAATATTAGGGTTTTTGTTGTTGTTGCTGTTGTTTGAATTTAAATTTCCTTTCCTTGAGAAAATATACCTCTTATTTTAAAACAATTTTACCCAGTCTGCTCAGTGTCCAACCCATGCTCACCTGCTGTTCTTGCTGCAATGAGCTTTGAAAAGCTCATTCTAAAATTACATGAAAGCAGCCCCAGTTTACCCAAATTAGAGTTCTGGTAGGAAGGGCTTACCACAAGGCTGTGCAGGGGGCCCAGCTAGACGCTTGTATTTTAACTTAACCTCACTCTGTTCAGCCCACAATCCCGTCAATGGCTTAATTACTTCTCTGGGGTGGGTCTGTCTTTCCCCCCAAGAAATAACAGATTCCAAGGTCGCCTCTTGTTTCCAAGATGCTGCCAGTTCTGAGGCTGAAATTCGTGTGCTGGCGCTTGGGGTTTAGTCTTTCTGGAACCCCTCACAGAAAATTCAAGACTTCCTCCAATCCTGAGAGAGCGCCCAGTGTTTATTCAACCATCCACAGACTTCTTTCTTTTTCCTTCTTGCCTCCCGTATCCTTGGCCCTGCTGATTTTTAGCTCCTGATCTGATAGTCCTCCAGCCTGAATATTCAGCCTTTCACATTGGCCACATTGAGCACTCTGTCGGTACTCTCCTGGTGTAGGCGACTTTTTTTTTCTTTTTTGTCTGATCAGTTCCTAACATATATTATGGGGACATAAATTTTGATCAATAAATGAATAGACAAATGATGCTTACTCTCTAACTAAAAATAAAACCGTAAAGATTTATTCTCCATCTGGTTCCTAAAGGCATCTAAAGTGCAAATCTTACTTTGGTAATTACTCCTTGAAAATATCTTTGTAGGGTCTGGGATGTGGCTCAGTTGGTGGATTACTTGCCTAGCGTGTGTGAAAGCTCTGAGTTCTTCCCCAGCTCTGCTGCTGCTGTACTGGTGCACACCTCTAATCCTACCCTCAGGAGATGCAGGCAGGGTAATCATAAATTCTGGGTCACCCTTGGCTACATAGGAAGTTTGAGGTTAGCCTGGGCTACATGAGACTTCATCTCAAAACAAACGACACACACATACCTTTTCCACATTGCTACCCAGCCAGACACAAGCTGTTTCCCCAGGCTGCTCTTGCCATACCGGTCTCTGATCAGCCCCCACCCCTGTCCTGTGGGGGCTGTAAATGTCCACTTTGCCTCATAAACCCCCACTCAGCCTTCAAGGGTTGTTCTTTCTTCTTGGCCATCCTTCCCAGGCTTTTCTGACATAGTTTTGTGCCCTCGGCATGGTTTTGGTGAGATCTGGCACTGTGAAGAGTTTCTTCCTAGTTCAGCCCCGTCTCTCTGTTCCTCCACTGGTGAGATGTTCCTCAGAGATCTATCAGGAGAGTTGATGTCTTTGGTTTAAAACTAGAGAAACAAAACTAAGGCTGGTGAAACGGCTCCATAGGCAAAGGACGCCTGCCACCAAGCCCAGCAACCTGAGGTCGGTACCTGGATTCCACATGGCGAAAGAAGATCAGCCCCCCAGCTGTCCTCTGATCTCCGCAGGCAGGCTCCACACACACACAGTGACACATGTGTGCATGTGCATACGCTCCTATACACACAAAGGCACACACAACATAAAATGTTAAAGAAATATCATACAATTAACATATACACTTAAAACAGGGGCTCACTGTGGAGCCTGACTATAGAGATCCAGCTGGCTTCAACTTACAGAGCTCTTCTTGCTTCTGCCTCCCAAAGGTTGGGATCAAAGCTGTGTGCCTCTACATCCCAGCATAAAAATTGTTTTGTTTTGTTTTTTTTTAAAAAAGACTAATCTATGCCAAATACAAAAATAAAACCAACTAAGAACTAACCTGTATGTGTTAGGAACAGCTACTTTTTCCCCAAGCCTTTCCCCTCTAACCTCTTTTGTTTTTAGACAGGGTCTCACTCTGTAGCTCCGGCTTTTGTCCTAGAACTCACTATGTAGACCAGGCTGGCCTCTAACTCACAGAGTTCCTCTTGCTTCTGCCTCTTGAGTTCTGGGATTAAAGGCGTGTGCTGCTGTGGCTGGCTCCTTGCAGCTGTTTTAAATGGTATGTTAATGCAGTGTCGTGTGAAAACTGGAACTCAGTTCTGCTCCCCACCAGCCATGACCTCCTCGAGTCAGCCAAGAGAACTCTGGTCCTTGTACATCGAATATGGGAAATCTGAAGAGCTGAACTCTCACATCCTGTCCCAGTTCTAAAACTCCCCCTCCCCCCAAACCACATGGCATGTTAGTCAAATCTTCTTGACTGGTGTGTCTGGAAATCTGATGGAAGAACTTCAGGGCTCCAGGAGCTCCTGAGAGCCTATGGCAGATCCTGTGTGAGCTGGCCAAACCATCTGGGTCTGCACAGGGGTTTTGTCTTTCCCCCTCGCTCACAGTAATGGCAGTCTACAGCTGCCTTACTGGGTAATTGTACACATAATGTTGGCCATCGCTTCTGAGAAGAGCAGTAGAGTTTTCCTGATGAGTCAGGCTGGGTTGGGCGGTTCATTTTGTCACGAGTTCATCACGGTTGCACTTCCTGAAGGGAAGCTAAAGGAGAGAGGCGGCGCACTAAGAAATCAATGTTCCCCAAGTTCCACCAGAGAAACGGTAGCCATGAAGGGCTCAAAGAGCAGCTACCGTTTCTGCTTGATCTGATGCATGCAGTGGCCTTCACTGGTCTATCACCTCCTGTCAGGATTCAAGCCTGGGCACTCAGACGCAGAGGACAGAGCTGGCAAGCACACTGGTCCCCTCTGTAAGCAGACTTTACCTACAGCCCTGCAGCTCTGGAGACAAGCCCCTCCAGCTCCCACTACTTCTCTCCCAGTTTCCATCTCCAGGTGGTAACAAGTACCTACTGGGTGCCAGGTACTGGCAGAGCTAGGGGAGTAATACTAAACAAACTGGGTAAGTTCTGCGGACATTGGGAATATACAGCAGTGTCCACAGCACAGGCTCTGTCCTCGGTGAAGGAAGGCTACGGTCAAAGAAGGACTGGTGAGGCTGGGGAGATGGCTCAGTGGGTTAAGAGCACTGGCTGCTCTTCCAGAGGACCCAGGTTCGATTCCCAGCACCCAAGTGGTAGCTAACAACCACCGTTAACTCTAGTTCCAGGGGACCTGTCTGTTTCTCCTTTCTGGCTTCTGCAGGCACTGTATGAGTAGGATGCACAGACATACATGTAGGAAAAAAAACCCACATACACATAAAAATAAAGAAGTACATGTATGACTGGCACTAAAGCCAGGCTTGGCTGGACACAGCTGTAGCCCCAGCACTCTGGAAGCTGAGGCAGGAGGATTGCTGCAAGTTTGATGCATTGTAAATTCAAGGGAAGCTCCAGATGCATAGCAAAAGCCTGTGTATATAGATAGATGATAGATTGATAGACAGATAAATAGATACATAGATAGATGATAGATACATAGATAAAAGGCTAGCAAGATGGATGAAGGCGCACACACACGAAATAGAGAAGTAAGTAAGTAAGTAAATAAATAAATAAATAAATAAATAAATAAATAAATAAATAAATAAATAAATGAAGGGGGTGATGCTATAAAAAATTGGGCCCATGGCATTAGAGCTGCTTGTGCTAGGACAGGTCCTGCCTGAACAGCATGCAAGGAGGTTACTGAGGACCCAGGGACCTCTCCCAGTGGCAGTGACGCTTCCCAGAGGGATACATTTCTGAGGACCTCCCCGTAAAACCATCTAAGAACAGCTCTGTGAGCCTCCAGACTAACTCCCTGAGCTACCTGTGTAAAACATGTCGCCCGCTGCTACAGGATTGGCAGACATGAGCCAGCCCGCTGGAAATTTGGCAGGAAGATAGCTCAGAAGTGAGCAGCAGCCGAGCTCCATATTCTTCCTGTGAAAACTACAGGGTAACATCAAGTGAATTCGTCGTGATGGAAGTTATTTGCTAGGCTTGATCAGTACCCTTAGAGAACTGATTCTACACTCACGCCTTGACCTCCCCCACACCCAACAAGGCTACCTAGGGCTTCTCAGGGTCATTCTGTTCCACAGAGGCTGAAAGGTAACAGGGCTTTGAAAGCTGCATCAGAAGCTGAGCTAGTTCCCACAGCAGTCTGTTTTTATTTTATATGCACTAGTGTTCTGCCTATATGTATGCCCATGTTGAGGGTGTCAGACCCCCTGGAACTGGAGTTACTGACACATGTGAGCTGCCTTGTGGGTGGGATTGAACCCGGGACCTCTGAAAGAACAGTCAGTGCTTTTAACTCCTGAACCATCTCTCCAGCCTCACGAAGTGGAAATTTTAAGGTATTCACTTGCTGCCTCATGCTCCCACTGGGTCAGCATCTGAGAGCATGTCTCCAAGATTTGCATGTTAGGCTTCTTGCTTGCCCAACCCTGCAGCTGAAGCATCAAGACTAGCCTTCTGAATCATGCCTTGAGTCTGAGGCTTTATCTTTAAATCATGGAGGTCTTTGGAGTATTTTAATCCAGGAGACTGACCTTGCACTGTTGTCAGTTTAGAAACACCACTGCACCAAGCACAGGGGTAGGGCTTCACTGGAGACAGGGACCAGTTGATAAACTACTTAATATCCAAAATAGGGATCCAGCTGCAAAAAGGGAACTGTATAATGTTTAGGAGGTAAAATCAGGTGGCTGGGGAAGATTGCTCAATTGAGTACTTGAAGACTTGAGTTCCATCCCCAGAACCCATATACAAAGAACCAGGCTTAGAGCATGATGTAATCCCAGCACTGATTAAGCAGAGATCCCTGGAGCTCTCTGGCCAGCCAGCAGAGCCAAATCTGCAAGTTTCAGGCCAGGGAGAGACCCTGTCTCAAAAATAAGGTGAACCAGGCAATGGTGACACACACCTTTAATCCCAGCATTCGGGAGGCAGGGGCAGGCAGGCAGATCTCTGTGAGTTTGAAACCAGCCTGGTCTATAGAGCAAGTTCCAGGCCATCGAGAGACCCAGTCTCAAAGAGTGGCCCCTGAGCAATAGAAACGAAGATATTAAACAGTGATTAAGTGGTAGTGGGGAACAAAAAGCGGGATGGAAAGGAGAGTTACAAGTACAGGAAACAAGCTTTCAGAGGAGCTAAGAGAGCAATGGTTTAGCCTGAGGAGTATGTGCCTATAGGGTGTCTGGGTAGAGCAGGTGACAAGCAGGTGGGTGTGGTATTAGGAAAGAGAAGAGAAGGGTAGAGATACTGATCAGCATGTGAACTTTGTCGTGCAAACCTTGTGGCTTTCCAGAAGGAAAGAGAGGCTGAGGTGAGAGCAGCAATGTGAGACCAAACTCAAGGGAGCCCACAGAAAGTGCCCCTAACATTTTAGGTATGAGAAAGACCCGTGCAAAGGGTGCCGGGGACAAAAGTATAACTGTTAATCCCACTAAACAGCACGATAGGGTAGAAGCCAGTTTGTGAATGTGGAGGAATGACAGAAAGTGAAGAGAGTCAGAGAGTATGGGCCCATGAGTGGTTCTCAGCTAAGGTAACTTGAATGCAGACTCCTGGGGCCTCATCCTGGTTTGTTTGTTCTGGTTTGTGTGTTTTGCTACAGGCCTGGGGTGAGGTGGCGGGGTGGGGAGGGGAAGGCTCTGTCTAGCCTCACTAGCCTGTGTGAGAAATGGAAGAGGCAGGAAAGAGGAGAGAGGGCATCTCCAAGAGGCATGGGTACCAGTCAAGTTAGAGGGGTTTTAAGGGAGAGAGAAACTGACTTAGACAATTAAAATGGTTATGAGAGAACTCAGGGAGCCAGGCCGTGGTGGCAGCACTGGGGAGGCAGAGGCAGACGGATCTCTGAGTTTGAGCCCAACCTGGTATACAAAGTGAGTCCAGCACAGCCAAGGCTACACAGAGAAACCCTAGCTTGAAAAACCAAAAATAAGAAAAAAGAGAGAGAACGAACCAGGGAATCCAACTGATAAAGACTGAGGCCCCACATTTGTATAGCCTCAGTCAGGGCCTCTCTGCGTTTTCATCTGGTTCTATCAGAAGTGAAGACGAGGAAGGTGATTTCAGACTTAGAGTTTTGTCGGATGAAAGGGCAGGATGTCAGAATGCAAGACAGGCCAATGAACATCACTAAATTGGTAGTTAGCTCAGGCCATAGACAAAGGGTCTTTCATAAGTATCAAAGACTGAGAAGAATGGAAAGAGAAAATATGGTGACATCTCTAGCAATCTCTGAGACGATCAGACCTATCAGGAATCTCTGGCCTGTGGCAGAGCCAGAAGGCCTGGAGGCCACAGCTGAGCAGAGAGCAACTCAGGGTGAATTTTACTTAATGGCAAATCCCCATATTCGGTGCGGATGAGAATCTAAGATGGAAAAACACTGTCATGAAAATGCCTGATGTGGGGTTAACCATGAAACATTGCCTTCTCACCTGAAACTGACCTGGAACTCAGCTTAGCTTTTCCTGCTGTGGCTGTTAGGTCGTCTCTGGAACCCTCACCCTCCTCCACTGCAAGTCAGAGCCAAAAACCAGAAAGCGCTCGGTGGAATGGAAAAGGCTTGGGGGCGGAACCCACCCACGCAGTAGTTGAATGACGCCACAAACCCAGCTAGACAGCAGAGGAAAGGGCAGAAGAGCTTTGACATTGCGTGATCTGTGAATTTTTATTAAAACGCTGCCTTTACAGAAAAATCCCAAGGCGCTTTATTTGCCAGCTGCTGGAATGAAGTAAAAATTCCCACCCAGGGTGTTATTTTTCATTATCATTCTCTTTATATTGTTTCCTAAAATAATAACTGCCATTCTGGAGACGATTTACCAAGACGGCTTAATTAGGTGTCAGACGAATACCTGTGCCCACGAGCGCCATTACTGCGGGCCTCTTATGCAAATCTCTGACTGTTCCCAACCTGACTAGCTGAAGAGACAGACATAATTGGAGCAGCTGGGCTGCAAGCACAGCTGGGCCATCCCCATGGAGACCAGACTCCAGCACTGAGTCCTTCCTGTTGCTCCAGCCTTCTTGCTCCCTCTTTTTTTCAGAGACTGTGCAGCAGCCCATTTGAGCTCAGGCCTGTGCACACAGTCACTGGGGAGCTTATTAAAATACAGATTGTCCTCCAGTTGAGACCTGGGTCCAGGTTTCTCACAAGCCCTTAGGTGAGGCATGTACATTTGTTGCTGGTCCTTGGGTTTTTCTCCAAGCAGCTCTCTCCCAGGGCCTCAACGAAGCTCCAGCCAGCCTTTAGGAACCTGTGTCACTTTCTCATGCTGGCCCCATGTCTTCCCTTTTGTTGCCCTCCCCATCTCCTCTATGGTCTCTGAAGGCCCTTACTTCCCTGTACCCCCGCCTCCCTCCAGCACTCTGTTCCTGGGCTCTGTCATCAGGCTTGTGTTCTTCAGGTTACTCTTCAGCAGATGCATTCAGCCAGAGCTCATCTCAGCTATGTGACACATTTAAGGCCAGCCTGGCCTAGATGAGACTGTCTCAAAATTGAAAGTTTTAAAAGACAGAAGAAAAAGTAACCAAATATCAGATTAGTCCCCAAATGAACAACCAGTGTCACTGCTTCCATCTAAATGTGTATGCCACCACCGCCTGGATTTTTAAAAAATATTTATTTATATTTGTTGTTTTGAGAGAGTCTCAGCTTGCCTTGAACCTGCTACTTAAATCAGGCTGGCCTCTGCTGGGTGAGCCAAACTTTAATCCCAGTACTCAGGAAGCAGAGGCAGGCGGATCTCTGAGTTTGAGGCCAGCCTAGTCTACAGAGCAAGTTCTAGGACAGTGAAAACCACATAGTGAAGCCATATTTAATATATATATATATATATATATATACATATATATATACATATATATATATGTATGTATATGTATCTGTACACCTGCATGACAGAAGAGGGCATTAGATCCCAGTATAGATGGTTATGAGCTATCATGTGGTTGCCAGGAATTGAACTGGCCTGAAACTCTGTAGTAGTCAAAGAATAACGTTGAATTTCTGGATCTCCTTCTTCCAGATGACTGGAAGAAGGAGTCATCAGGACATCTGGAAGAGCAGACAGTGCTCTTAATCGCCGAGCCATCTCTCCAGTCCCCCAAACCCTATCTTTTAAACAAAACAAACAAAAAACAAAAACAGGCTGGGATTAAAGGTGTGTATGGCTGGCACCAAAGCCACTGTGCCTGGCTTTCTCTGTCTGTGTTTTGAGACAGAATCTCTAGCCTAGCCTGTCCTCAAACTCACTACATAGCAAAGGATAACCTTGAACTTCTAATCCTCCTCCCTCCAGTGCTGGCACCATATCCTGTTGACTGTTCTTAGGTTTGCTTACTTGTTTTGAAGCAGTCTCTATGTCCAGGCTAGATGAATAGGCTACCAAATGAGATGCCTCTCATCCCCTGAACAACCCTTTGAAATAAGTATCACCCAGTGCTTCAGCTGAGGGAGCTGAGAACTGGAGAGGCAGATATGTGGTACAGAGACATACACACACACAGAAAAAAATGCTTGTCCACATAAAAATAAAATTTAATTTAAAAAGAAAAATGTCATTAGGAATGCGTCCTGCTCTCCCCAGAGCTTCATTCCCCTGCTATTTTGAAAGCTGTTGATTTGCTCACACTGAGTTAAGCATCTCTGCCCTTGTGTTTGTTGTATGTGCCGATAGAAAGTGGAAGGTTGTGAACGTTACAGAAGGCAACCCTGGTGTGATATCTGGAGCCCTTGCTGCATGACTGTAAGTAGAAACGAGCCAGTATGCTCCTGACCAGCTCCCGGAGCAAATGCCCGGTGACGTAACTGCAGCATTCTGCCTGTGAATTTTGGCATCTGGTCCTGGGAGGGCAGCGTGCTGTGTGATACACAGCACAGGAAGCCTGTCTTCTGCAGCACGAAGGCCAGGGGTCCTTACCAGGGGGTATGGCTGCCCTTAGGAAGTGCTAAGGACCTTCTGTAAGTGCCAGAGAGAGAGAGAGAGAGAGAGAGAGAGAGAGAGAGACTATAGCTCTTCCAGTATTCTTAAGGATTCATGACTCACAGTTTAAAACCCATTGTTCTAAATCCTTAAATAATTAACAGTGGAAACTGAAAAACGGAGTGGAAATACCCTGTTCGTAAATGAAACTGGCCATGCCCCAACACTTCCCTTTCACTGCATATGCGTGTGCATTCATGTATGTAACAATCAAAACAAGCTAACTGTGTGCCAAGTAGATGCTAGTATTAGCTCCATCTTATAAATGACAAAGACACAGAACTTATCCAAGGTCAGATAGTAAGTCCATCTGAATCCTAAGATAGCTTACACAGTTTTGCAAAGCAAAATACAACGGAAACCACACAGAGCAGTTGTTTTTAACTTGGAGCTGATGGCAGAAACCTATAATCCCAGCTGTTTGAGAGGCTGGGGAAGGAGGGCTACAAATTCAAGGTCTGCTCCGGCAAAGTCTCGAAACCCCACCTTGAAAAAGAAAGCAAAAGGAAAGCTTGGTATGTGGCTGTGTGGTAGAGTGTTTGCCTAAGGCCCCAGGTTTAATCCCTAGCAACACACACACACACACACACACACACACACAGAGAAAACACACAATCTGAGACAGGATCATGTCTTCCACACTGGCCTGAAACTCTGTAGTCAAAGAATAACCTTGAATTTCTGGATCTCCTTCCAGTCACCTGAGTGCTGGGATTACGAGCAGGCAGCATCCAGTTTATACAGTGCTGGTTGTAAAACCCAGGGTTTTCTGTATCCGGGGCCAGCAGTCTACCAACTCAACTGCATCCCAACCCAAAACCTTTTCAGATGACACCAGGTTTTAAATGTTCTGTGTATGAGCATGTACTGGGGATTGAACCTAGGGCTTTGCATAGGCTAGGAAAGTACCCTTTCATTCCAGTACATCTCCAAGCATTTGGATCCATGTAATGCCATATAAATGTGTCTAGGACATGTAACATTATATAAATGTATTTAGCTTGTGTCCCAAGCATAAGTTCATAGGCAGCAGAAGTCTGTTCCTGTGCTGTCATCTCTCTTCCCTCGTCTCATTAGCCAATCATGACTCATCTTTTAAGATTAGGTTCCTGGGCTGGAGAGATGGCTCAGAAGTTAAGAACACTCACTGTTATTCCAAAGGTCCTGAGTTCAATTTCCAGCAACCACATGGTAGCTCATAACCATCTATAGTAAGATCTGGTGTGCAGGCAGAATGTTGTATAAATAATAAATAAATCTTAAAAAAAAAAAAAGATTAGGTTCCTGTCACATCTGTGAAAAACCTTTGCTGGCCCACTGGAATCCCACAGTCACAGCCTTTCACAACCCTGTAAGAGTCTATATTGTAAGTCCGTCTCTGCCATGTGGTTTTAGGCTTTCTGAGGTCAGTTTAACCACTGACATGATGATACAGAAAAAAGAAATTGAAATAAAAAAATTCCCATTTGTGCATATGCACGTGCCTGTGAAAGGCAGGGGATAACCTCAGCTGCCATCCCCTTGGCACCATCCACCTTATCTTTTGCGGTCTCTCACTGGCTTGGCCTGCTGGCCAGTGAGCCCCAAGCAGCTGTCTGTCTGCATCTTCCTGGAGCTGGGATTACTTGTCACCATGCCCAGCATTTAAAATTTATAAATTGATTTTTAATTTTTTTGATTCTTTTTTTGCATAGGCTCTGAGGATTAACTCAGATCCTCCAGCACTCTGCTCGTTTAGTGACTGTCCCAGTCCCTGTTTTTGGTTTTTCCCTCATCCGAAAGTAACTTCAAAGATCTGTGCTCACCATGTAGCCTCTCCTGAAGGCACCTAGAAGCAATGTGCAAAGGGGAGGGTAGAGAGAGAGAGTAGCCTCCACAGGGACATGTTGGCCAGTGCTGAGAGGCGAAAACACCCTGGAGTGACTTCGTGGAGCAGCCGCAGCCGCTACACGACAGATCACTGCTGCAGCACAGCCATTCATTGACTGGTTTAGGGCCTCCACAAAGGTCAGCGCTGGCACTCAGACATCTGAGGGCTCCTCTTCCCTGCTTGCCTGCTGGTGGTGGCTTTTGGTGGGGAGCTCAGCTGAGACTGTCACCCGGCTGGACACACTTCCTGGCGACTTGGGCTTAGTGGCTGGCCTTCAAGAGCAGGTCTTGAGAGAGCGGCCCAGGCTGGAGCCTAGCCGCTCTATATTCATAACCTCGTCTCGGGAATCACATCCCAGCGCCTCTGTTGTTAGAGGCAGTTGTTAAGATGCATGTAAGTTCAAGGGGGAAAGAAAGATACCAGCTGTCAGCCAGGGAGGGTTAGTACCGTGTCAGAAAGGGCACTTGAAGGATGGGATGTAGACCAGGGTGCAGTCTGCCACAGGCGTGAAGAAAAGGCTGAATTCCTTGACAAAACCTAAGTGTGAGACCCTCAGTGAGATACAAGAAATTAAGGCAGGTGGATTGCAAAAGAGTTGTGAGCTTTCACTTTCCAAGAGTAATTATTGCTCTGTCATGGATGCAAATAGGAAGAGGAAGACTGACTTGATAGAGTTCTAGCATTGTCAGAAAGTTCTGATCTGATCAGATCCACTTCTTGAAAAACTGGCACAGCTGTAGGGTTAGAGCAGCATGCTCATGGACTCCTTGTTGACTCTCCATGCATACCCCCTTTTTCCCGCCATTTCCTCCCCCTCCCGGATCACTGTCACTCCACCACCACTGCTGTCATAATTCTTGGCCTTTTCACTATACTGGTGGTGTCTTGATCTCTTAGCCCCATAATCGTGCGTCTTCAGATGACCTTGTTCTCCATATACCCCACCTGCTCACTGCGGCTGCCTTAGGTTTGACTGTTCATCCCACTGCAGCCTACTGCGACCACTTTTTGGGACGGCATCTTTGAGATCCCAGCATTCTTCAGTAACACAAGAATCTGGGGGCCTTTGACCCTGTTTCCTTCCACTCTCGCCCACCCACTCATGGCCTCACGTCCCCCCACTCCATCCCAGCTTAGGAGCTCATCACTGAAAAGCACCCCTTTGCACATGCTCTCAGCTGGCTTGCCTCTCCTCCTCCTCCTGTGTTTGCAAGCAAGCCCCAGGCTGTTAGAGCCACAGCTGCTTCCCTGAAGCCTTGGGTCTCACCCTGTAGCCACGAGAACATTCGAGAACATTCGGAGGATTCTTCCTGCTGAGTGGCCTCAGGCTTTGCTGGAACAAGGAAGCAGGATCAGTCAAGTCACTCCTGTGCCCTTAAGCTGTATCTTGAGCTGTCAGAGGTTACCAGCTGCCCGGCTTTAGGTTTTGCTGCTTACATCTTACCACACTTCCAGCTTTATCAGGAGGATACAAATCCTCTTCAGAAAGCACACAAGATGGACGGACGGACGGACAGATGGACGCACAGGCAGATGGACAATAATGGGTGAATCTGGTGGCTTTCACACTAGAACCATGATGTGACATCCTCTCTGTGGTCACACTTTTCATTTCATTTACATTTTCTGTGCACTCAGCTTTGCTCAAAGCATGCTTGACATCTCATTGCTCATCTTCGCACAAAGCAAAAACTCGTATATGGAGATTAAACATTAAAAGAACGTGTTTATTCTCCAGAATCTTAGAAAAACCAAGAGAAGAGGACTTGGGGGCTGAGGGTAGAAGGTGCTGTCACCAGCCACCACAGACATGTCATTGTGAGTCAGAAAGGGACACTGGGAGGTGTTGAGGTCTGGAGATGTATCACCTCAGGCCTCAGGCACGTCCCTTCTGCAACCAGGTCAGCGTCTCTGCAAAGTGAGGTGTCTGCAGGAGTCAACCACACGGGCCTTCTGGACTTTGCGTTGACTTGGTCACTGACCACTGCTCCCTTCTTAGTGGCTCCTGATCTCCACCGTCGGTTTCAAGTAGCTTTTCCATCAAGCTGAAGCTCTAGTTCATGCCAGCCACCACAGAGGACAGGACACTCCCTGCTCCTGCCCTTTTGGCACTTCACCACAGTATGGTGAATGTTTGATAAAGTCTGTTCCATGCCCGATGACAACACAGTAGAAAAGGGACTAGTCTGACGGAGGACGTGAGAGTCCTCCAAGAAGAATGCTTTTAGGCATATTACAGAGTTCTCCAACTTCTGTTGTTATTTTCTTTTGTGTTTATTTTTTGTAAATGTGAATATCTGAGACAGGTTCTCTCCATTATGTAGCTTGGCTGGCCTGGAACTCTGAATGTAGGCCAGCACACCAGGCTGGCCTGGAACTCACAGAGATCCACTACGACCGGCTTTTTGTTTTCACACCAGATCTCAATTGTCACTCAGGCTGATCTCAAACTTGAGATATTCCTGCTGGTCCCCAGGGGCTGGTATGTAAGCATGCCCCACCATATCATACTCTTTTGTTGTAGTTATTCTTTTGAGATAGGTCTTACTTTGTACCCCAGGGTAGCCTTAAACTCAGGGTGATGCCCCTGCCTCATCCTGGTATTTAGTTTGTTTGTTTGTTTGGTAGGTTGGTTGGTTTTTTGAGAGAGGGTTTCTCTGTGTGGCCCTGGCTGTTGGAACTCTTTTTGTAGACCAGGCTGGCCTCAGACTCACAGAGATCTGCCTGCCTCTGCCTCCTAAGGTTGGGATTAAAGGCATGTGTCACCACTGCCCAGCTTTGCCTCATCCTTGTAATGCTGAAATCACAAGTATGTATCACCACAGGTGACTTAGAGATTATTCTTTTTTCTTATTTTATGTGTACAGGTATTTATTTTTCCTGCATGTGTGTTTGTATACTGTAGGCAAGCCTGGTGCCTGCAAAGGCCAGAAGAGGGCATCAAATCCTCTGGGACTGACAATAACAGACATTTTGTGGGCTACCATATGCGTGCAGGAATTGAACCTGGGCCCTCTAGAAGAGCAGCCAGTTTGCTCTTGGCTGCGGAGCCATCTCTTTAGCCTTTAGAAAATATTCTTAGGTAATCAGTAGTGGGAGTTACAGAAAAGGACATTCCATTATTAGAAAAATCCCAAAGACATGGTAAATCTTGGGGACAAATTCATACCTACCTATGAAACACATGAGCACATATTAATCACACACACACACACACACACACACACACACACACACACATTAGGCCAGGCTGCGGTGGGGCACACCATCAATCCCAGCACTCAGGAGGCAAAGGCAGGCAGATCTCTGAGTTCGAGGCCAGCCTCATCTATGGAGTGAGTTGCAGGACATCCATGGCTACACAGAGAAACCCTGTCTTGACAAACCAGAAAAAGAGGCCAAGCAATGTGTCTTGCCTTTAATCCCAGCACTCAGGGAGGCAAAAGCAGGTGGATTGCTGTGAGTTTGAGGCCAGCCTGGTCTACAAAGGAGTCCAGGACAGCCAAGGCAACCTGTCTAGAAACCCTGTCTCAAAAAACAAACAAACAAACAAACAAACA
This sequence comes from Psammomys obesus, assembly GCF_907164565.1. Taxonomy (NCBI): domain Eukaryota; kingdom Metazoa; phylum Chordata; class Mammalia; order Rodentia; family Muridae; genus Psammomys; species Psammomys obesus. The sequence continues at coordinate 43,680,514 of NW_026585644.1, forward strand.
AACAGATAAAGGAAGAAAGAAAGGAAGGAAAGGAGGGAGGGAGGGAGGGAGAAAGGGTGAGAGAGAAAGAAACTAAGTCAGTGTGGAAACGAGGCTCCTTGAGAAACAGAAGTCGAAAGTGAAGGCCGTCACAAACTCTCCTCCCAGAGTTTGAATCCCTGAGGTGTGTGTGAAGGTGGGAGGAGAGAGCTGACTGCTGTTCTCTCCCTTCCTCCATGGCATGAGCATCCGTGCACACAGAGCCACACCTGCACACTAGCAGTCAACTTTATAGACCTTTGTGACCAGTCTGGGAAGGTTTGGCCACACAATCATTACTTGACAAGAGCACCCCGGTGAGAGCAGCACCCCCTGCCGGCCCCCCGGTCCTGCTCTATCAGGGGCCACCAGACACCACAGAAATAATAAAAGCATTCCCTCAGAAATCTAGAGTATCTCAAGAAGAGATGAAATTTATCCAACCGAAGGTCAAGAACGATCATTGTGGCTGCTGTCTACAATCAGACAAAAAAAAAAAAAAAAAAAAAAATTATCTTTACAGTCAATCGTGGTGAATACCTTTCATCCCAGTACGGGAAAAGAGAGAATGTAAGATCTCTGAGTTCAAGGCCAGCCTGGTCTTCATAGTGAACTACAGGACAGTCAGAGCTACATAATAGACTATGTCTCAAAAAACAAAACATACATATACATGTATTATATATTTATGTGTGTGTATATATATTTACAATAAAGAACTTATGAAACCAAAATTACAGTTGAACAATTGTATAGTAAACAACCTTGATAAATATTTTGCAAAAAGAATGAAATATAGAAACTTTACATGGCCACGTGTATCTTGTCAGCTTCTCCATAAGCTGACTTGATTACACTTATTAAAGTCCACATGCCTAAATAAAATGTACCGAGGGGATCCCCGCCATCCAGGATTTGGGCTTTGAGATTCAAAATTACAAATTCTCCCATAACTAAGGAGGTGCAGAGGCCTGATGGCGCAGACATGCTCTTGCTCTTGCGTTTCTAGCGCCACCTTCTGGGAAGCAGGTGCCTTTCCTTTACCTTCTGTTCAAAGGGATGGAAACCGAGAAAAGGAGAGGCAGGGGCAGCCCTCCCAAAAGGAAGGGGAAATAGCTCAGTCTTTGTAAAGTGCCCCCGGGCCCCTTGCATGGACAGGGACTAGAGTTCAATTCCTATAACATACAGAAAAAAAGCCAGGCATGATGACATTTAGCCAACATGGAGTGCTGAGTCCAGCCTTTACATGGCTTTTGAAGATTTGAACTCAAGTCCTCATGCTTACAAGGCAAAAGCTTTATTCTCAGAACCATCTCCAACAACTCAGAGGTTTGTTTTTTGTTTTTGTTTGTTTGAGTACTTTTATTTGATTTTGTTTGTTTTAGGGACAAGATTTGTTGTTGTTATTGTTGAAACAGGGTTTCTCTGCATAGCCCTGGAACTCATTATGTACACCAGGCTGGCCTTGAACTTAACGTGATCTGCCTCTGCCTCCTGAGTGCTGGGGTTATATATGTGTGACAGCACAACTGGCACGCTTAAACTGACGATCCTCCTGCCTCCTCCACCGCCTGTGTGCCCGAATTACAGAGTGTACCACCACATCTAGTTTTACGTGGTTCTCGGGATTAAATTGCATGGTTTCTTGTATGCCATGGATGCAGTCTGCCAGCAGAGCTGCATTGCATGCCTCGCTCCATTTTATATTGTTTCAGATACTGCATTTGGCCATCAGTTGCATATTCTGATCCAGGGAACCCAACAACCCATTGTCCTTCTTGGGAGCCAGGGTCCTATCTCCTCTACAAATTGAAATGTAGGCTCTGAGAGAATAGAACCAGTGGGTCTTTAGGACATTATAGATAAAGCTTTGGTCTTGGTAATAACCACCTTCACTTTCTCCAATGTCTTCCCAGGAGTCATTGCTCCAGTCGAAGGAACTGCATTCGACCTGAGAAAGCCAGTGGAGCTTGGAAAACACCTGCAGGATTATCACATTCCTGGTTTTGACCACAATTTCTGTCTGAAGGGGTCGAAAGAAAAGAATTTTTGTGCAAGGTTGGGAACTCCATCCTTACTGCCTCTGTTGGGGAGAAGACACAGCAGTTCTTATTTGAGGAGCGTTTCCTGTGACAGTTTCAATAGCACCTCAAACGCCACACCCCACACCCCATATCTTTCTTTGTAAAGCCACTTGCATTAAGTGAATTCTGTAGAATTCTTCTTCCCCAACCTCATCCTCCCTGCCCCCTTACCCAGCATCCTCTCTGGCTAGCCCTCTCTGCCTATTCCAAAATACCCCATTCTGTCAGAGGCCCTGATTCTCCTCTTCTGGTCACTCCTGCTGTCACTGAACACCAGAGCCCTAGGTACATTCCTGTCTGTAGGAACGATCTGAAGGCTGGCCATGCGGCTCTTGAAGCTCTCATGGCCCCCATGTCCCATTTGATAGACAACTGAACACATGCTCTCTTCTTGTGCAAATCCAGTTCCTTGGGACATTTTGTATTTGGAAGTCCTAATCTCTAATCCCTGAGAACATGCTTGGCACAAGCAGCTAGTTAGTTCATGATTGTAGAATCAGAGGAGTCTAGGGGATGAGTGACTCATACCCTAACAGAGACAGAAAGGACTTTCCAGACCTCCTCACTAGAGCTCTAGGAGTAGGGGCCTCTGGGGTTCTACCTGCTCAAGATAACATTCTACTGCTTATGTATGCTCACGTCTCTCTTCTCTCCACCCCTCCCCAAGAAGCCCTTCCCACCTTCTCCCCATTGATTCAAATCCTGGGTCTTCTCCTCCCAAACTTTTTTCTTGTTTTTGTTTGTTTGTTTTTTGAGACAAGGTTTCACTGTGTATCCCTGCCTGTCCTGGACTCGCTTTGTAGATCAGGCTGGCCTGGAACTCACAGAGATCCACCTGCCTCTGCCCCTAGGAGTACTGGGACTACAGGCGAGAGCCGCCAAGATGGGCTCCCAAACATTTTTCTCCAGCCTGTTGGTTGACAACATATTTTGCATTTAAGAATTTTTTATTATTATTAGTGTGTGTTGAGGGGAGGCAGGGGAGAGGCACTTTTACTGGCTGAGCCATCTCACCAGCCCAACATTATTTTGTTAGAACGATTTCTTGTGTGATTTGCCTTCTGCTAAGACTGTGACCCAGGCCTTTCTTTAAATCCCTTTGATGAGAAGTACAGGCCCAGGCCAGTAGGTGGTGGTGCACACCTTTAATCCTAGCACTCGGGAGGCAGAGACAGGCAGATCTCTGAATTCCAGGACAGCCAGGTCTACACGGAGAAACCCTGTCTCAAAAACTAAAACAAAAGTACAGAACCAGGTAGGAGCACAACTTTTGCAGAGGCCCTGCTTAAAAACAAACAAAGCCGGGCTTTGAACTCAGACATTCACCTGTCTCTGCCTCCTGGAATGCTGGGGTTAAAGGTGTGCACCTCCAGCACACCTGGCTGTGAACATACCACACTCTTGCCGAAGAAAAGTTGAGCTGCTTACAACCACTTGTAGCTCAGGGTTCAGCAGATCTGATGCCCTTTGCGTGCCTTCAAGGGCACCTGTATTCATATGCACATTACCACACATGTGCATACACTTAAAAATAAAGAGTAAGTTGGACGATAGTTGATCGTTTGCATGCCTTTACTGCCAGTACTTGAAGGCAGGCAGATCTCTGAGCTTGAGGCCGTCCTGGTCTACAGAATGAGTTCCAGGACATCCAGGGCCACATGGAGAAACCCTGTCTTGAAAAAAAAGAACAAAATCAGTCAGTCAATCTTTTCAGAACTATGTGGCCAGACATGGGGGATGTAGGCCTTTAATCCCAGCACTCCAGAGGGAGAGAGTTCCAGTGCAGCCTGGGCCACACCCTTGGAGAATATGTCTTTGTGGCAGGGGCAGAGTTATTGATAAGCAAGTACAGGACCCTGGCTCCCATCTCCAGCTCTCATCAGCAGAATCTCTGGACCCTAGAATTGCCTCTCTCCAGCATGGCTGCTCCTCCCAGCTCCCACAACTCCATAACTGGCTGCAGTCAGTCTGTGTACCATTGCCCAGAGAAGCCAAGGTCATGGGAGAAGTTCCTGAGTCCTCAAAGCTAACACATGGCTCCCCTGTGAAGCTTCCAGAATCTTATTGTCCTGTTCTCACCCCCTGCATCCTTCTTGGCCCTGTTCTGCCTGGCCAGGTCTGAGTCCCATCCCAAAGCCGTTTCCTGGCCCCGCTCAGGCTAGGCTTGTCTTTACCCACAGGGTGCATCATGCCAGAAGTGGGAGGACCCTGGAAGTATACACCACCCAACCTGGCATCCAGTTCTATACAGGCAACTTCCTGGATGGCACTCTGAAGGGCAAGAGTGGAGCGGTCTATCCCAAGCACTCTGGTTTCTGCCTCGAGACCCAAAACTGGCCTGATGCAGTTAATCAGGTAAAGCCACAAGCTGGCTCGTCGGAGCGGCGTCCATTGGTTCACTGTCACAGAGTAGGGCGGGTCACAACACCAAAGTCAGGCTGCATAATTAACGTTCAGGCTTTGCTTTTCAATGTGTACAACCACAGAAAACCCACAGCTAAATAACTGTTGTTAAAAGTGCAAATTTTGTACCATCAACAGCTCTCTTCAGTGTTTCTCCTTTGTAAAAATAGCTTGTATTCACCTGTTTCCATTGTTGTCTCCGTGACTTACCGCCTCTGTCTGCTAACCTAGGCCTAGTCCCAGAAGTGTCTAGCCTCTGTACAGTCTAATCTAGGCCTAGAATGTTTTCAGTGTCTGACACTTACTACTGAATAAGTTCACCCTTTCTTGTTCTTACCGATCTCAGAGGGCTGGTTCAATTCAGTTGTTCTGGCTCAAACTCCTGTCCCAGCTGACTGATTCAGTCTGGCTTCTCTTTCCTTCTGTCTTCACCTGCGTTCTTTCTCTGCAACCTGTCTCTATTACTGTTCCAGTAAAACTGCCTCTTCTCTCTCTGCACTCCTTGTCATCCTTATTCATTTTATGCACTTTCTTGCGTGGTGCGGGGGTGGGGAGGAAGACTGTGCAGTTACATTCCATGGAGGTCCAAGGACAGTTTGCAGGAGTTAGTTCTCTTTCTTCATGTGGATCCCAGTGATAAAACTCAGATTATCAGCTTTGGCCTTAACAACCTTTACCCCTTGAACCTTCTACCACCTTGTTTTTGTTTGTTTGTTTGTTTGTTTGTTTGTTTGTTTTTAAGACAGGGTTTCTCTGTGTAGCCTTGGCTGTCCTGGACTCTCTTTGTAGACCAGGCTGGCCTCGAACTCACAGAGATCCACCTGCCTCTGCCTCCAAGTGCTAGGATCACAGGAGTGCACCACCGCACCCGGCTCACAACCACTGTTTTAAGAGGCCCTCCAAATCCTTTCTTCCTGTTTGATCTCTGGTTTCCTGTGTAGTTGTTGCTTAGAGCCTCGCTCCTCACAGTGTCAGCCATGGGAAGAAGCTGTGGCTTACCCTGGAGTCCAAGCATGATTTTCTGCAGCAAGCCTCGCTTTGACAAAGTAGGCTTGTGCCGTGGTAGATTTTCATTCATTTCACCGCAGATGAGTAACACGCTGTCCTCACACTGGCGCCAGTCCACAGACTCCGCTCCAGAGACGAGCACAGAGGCACACCCTACATGGCTGTGTGTCCAGCTGTGATGGTTGCAGGGTCAAACTACTGATTTCATTCCACAGCCCCAGTTCCCTCCTGTGTTGCTGCGGCCTGGGGAGGAGTACAACCACACCACCTGGTTCAAGTTCTCTGTTGCTTAAAGAAGACTCAGGATGCCACCTGGTCCTGGGCCAGGCCGGCCTCCCATCCTGGTGAAGAAGACGTAGAAGTTTTAAAAGTGATCTTGCGTGTCAAGTCATACAGCCGGTAGCTGCCATAGTAACCAGCTTGAATACCGATGTCCTTTCCCAAAAGCTGGCTTCAGGCCATGTCTAATGACCAGCTCTGTCCTCTGTCCAGTCAGGTGACAAATTGCCTCTTCTACCAATGCCATCATCTGAGGTCTGATTCTAGTGGAGAGGTTGTCCTTGGGACTCTCTGTAGGCTCCTTCTCTCCATCCTGGCTCCATCTTGTCTGTGTTTGTTATGCCTTCCTTTCTTTGGTGGAACTCTCTTTGTTTTCCTGTCTCTTTTACCACAGACTACTCTCCAGAAGTTAGTGTAACTGTTCTGACCAGGACTTGAGTTCAAGCTGTGAGAATTCAAATTCTCCTCTGGGCCTCAACCTCAGTCCGCCTAAACATTCCTAGGGTCGCTGAGGGACAAGCAGTGTTTTGGACCCTGTTCCATCAGAGCCTTTCTTCTCAGACTTACTGTAGGAGCGGCAGAGGTGGCTCAGCAGTGAGGAGCACATGCTGCTCTTCCCAGGGCCGCAGTTTAGCTCCCGGCACCCGCGTCAGGTTCACAGCTGCCTGTACCTCTAGCTCTGATGGATGGAGTGCCCTCTTCTGGCCTCCATGAGTGCACACATGCATGTGGCACACACCCACACACACACAATTAAAAATAGATCTTAAAAATTACAAAAATCACTTTAGAAGCATTAGCGTGAGCTGAACTATCTCTTTAGTTTTAGAGATGGGTGTGACTTAAATTGTCAGATCCAAATATTCAGAATAATTTAGATTTTCCTGCCTTTGATCTTGACTAGAAGCCTGGCTAAAGTGTAGGAAGACGAGTGGGCATAGAGGGCAGGAGCTGAATGAGAACGTCTCTCACACAATGCTTGGAGCGCCAAACTTTGCGATAGAAGTAGATGCTACGCTGAGGCAAAAGAGCAGTGTCTCTTCTCCGAAATGATTACATTGTTGGTGACAGGATCTGACTGCTGATTTGGGGGGGGGGGGGTTATTATCTGCTGCAATCAGTTGAAATAAAAGCAAAATTTTCATCTTCAGGAGACTCTTGTTTGTTCACTCGTGTGTGCATGCGTGCATGCGTTCCTGTGTGTGTGTGTGTGTGTGTGTGTGTGTGTGTGTGTGTGTGTGTTGTGTGTTGTGTGTTCGAGTGCACGTGCATGTTCCATGTATGCCATGTGTGGAGACTAGAGAAGGATTTTGGACATCTTGTTTTCCCTCTCCACATTCTTCCTTAGTCAGTGCCTCTCACTAAACCTGGAGCTCACCTTTATTCAGCGGGGCTCTCTTCCAGGAAGCCTCATCTGTCCTCTACCACGCCCCCTGAAAGTGGGGTTACAGGTGTGCGAGACCATGCCCAACCTTTGTGTGTGGTGCTGGGATCTGAGCCCGGGAGCTCATGCAGCCACACCTACACATGATGAGCTATGCTCCCAGGCTATGTCATCCCTGAGACAAGGGAGAAGAGGTCTGCAGAGCAGGCCTGCAGCGGCTGTGAGTCAGGTTCTTCTTCTGGTCCACAGTTCTCCGAAGATGTGGGAGCACCAGGAAAGGGTGAGCAGCAAATGCGAAAGCTGACAAAAGCCCTAAGCAACAGCAGCATGAGCCTGGAACTGTGGCCTTGTTCCTCTTTCCTCACTAAAGCAGACACCCAGGCCTGACACATCACTGCTCAGAGCTCCTGACAGTCTGTGCTTTGATCACATTCTTCTAGGACCCTCTGTATAAACAAAGTATTACCGTTCTCCTGTTCTCCTTGTGGGGAGCTGTTTTCTCCAAGAGGGAAGACAGAAGGTCATAAAAATCAGGAAGTTCCTGAAAGTCGTGCAGATTTGCAAGGTCCCTCCTCCAGGTTATAGAAGTAGTGTTATCAGGGTTCTCGAGGGTGACAGAACTTACAAAGTAAGGAGAACAGCAGCAGGCAGGCAGGCGAGGTGCCTGAGCAGTAGCTGAGAGTTTACATCCTCACCCACAAGTAGGAGACAGAAGGGCAGAGGCAGAGAGGGCTGAGGATGGCATGGGCTTCTGCAACCTCAAAGCCCACCCCCAGTAACACACTTCTTCCAATAAGGTCATGAATCCTAATCCTTCCCAAACAGCCCCACTCGCTGGGGACCAAGCATTCAAAACGAGTGAGGCTGTGTGGGCCATCCTATCCAAGCCACCACAATTTGTAATATATAGTACTGATAAGCAGGGGGTCCCTGCCCAATTTCCACTGGTATAAACGTAAGTTAACACTACTTCATTAGCGGGAAACTTGGTAGGCTCTATCATTATGGCAAAACTCAAGATCTATGGATGGGTATAGTGTCTCACCCCTTTAATCCCAGCGCTCTGGAAGCAGAGGCATTTGAGGCCAGCCTGGTCTACATAGTTCTAGGATAGGCAGGGCTATGTAGAGAGGCCTTGTCTCAAAATAATAAAATAATAGTAACAGTAATAATAATTTTAAGGGGCTGGAGAGATGGCTCAGTGGTTAAGAGCACTGTCTGCTCTTTCAAAGGACATGGGTTCAATTCCCAGCACCCACATGACAGCTCACAACTGTCTGTAATGCCAATTCCAAGGGAATTGTCACCTTCACACTAATGCCCATATAATAAAATTAAATCATTTACAAGTTTTTAAAGAATAATAATTTTAAAAGCCTAGTTTCCAGAACATGGTCCAAAAATGGAGTCATGTGAGGAGAATTATGGATGCTTATGAGAAAATGAGACAAGAGTCTCAGGACTCCGGTTTCTCCAAATCCCAGGCTGTTCTCCGAATGTGTTTTCATGCTCCTCCAGGAGTAGCAGATAGGAGTGAGTTTACTTCAGAATACTCCTTATTGCTTGCAGGTGTCATTCAATTGTATGGTTATATTCCTCTATGGAAAGACATGTTTTTGCCATATGTGGCTTGTTGTTGTGATTGTATATGGTTTGAATTCACCATTCTAAACCCTCAGAGTATAAATTGTCTGAATAAATTTGGCTGTTGCATGAGGCTTTAGTCTGCCTCATTTACCAGCTCTGTTCTACCTTAGGCAACTCACAGCTACTGGCCTGTAACTCCAGCTCCAGGGACTCTGACACCTCTGGGCTCTGTGGGCACTTGTGCTCACTCACATGCACACACCTCCCCAAATGCACACAATTAATTATAAATCAAAATAACAGTGATGTCTGGAAAGCAGAATATGGAAGAGGAGGCATTTTATATATATATAGTGTGTGTGTGTGTGTGTGTGTGTGTGTCTGTCACTATGTCTATGTAGATTTGGTTGTCCTGGAGATCTCTATGTAGACCAGGCTGGCCTCAGACTCAGAGAGATCCATCTGCCTCTGCCTGGTGAGTGCTGAGATCAAAGGCGTGTACCATCATGCCTGGTGAAAGTAGAGAACGTTTTACTAGACTGATATGGCCTGCTTTGTCAAAGACAGATGCCTTGCACTTGCAACTTACATATAATTTGGTCACCAGAATAAGGGTGGGTGTGAGGTCTCTGCCACTAAAACTTCTTTCTAGAGAGGTTACATACAAAGCTGGGTATGTAGCTCCATTGGTATAGTGCTTGCTCAGCATTCATGAAGCCCTGCGTTCAATACCCAGCACAACATGGGGCCCCAACACACTGGCATCTATGAAGCATAGGGACACTTGGCTATGGTCAGCTGAGATCCTCATGAATATCTCTGATATCAGAGACTGAAGCCATCACCCAGGCAGCTGGGCAGAGAGAGGCAGTGTTTGACGCAAATTCACCAGGCCGGATCTAACTGACTCTTTAACTCAAGAGTTAAAGAGTTCAGCAGGACCTTGGGACTGGACAAGAGCTTTAATAGCTTGGCTGAGACCCACAGCAGGACATGGTCTTCAAGAAGCAGGATGCCTTGGTGAATCTGAATGACTTAGAGGAGCATATAAATCAGATTCATATCATGCTAGAGCAATCACAAAGAGATGAAAACAAAACAAAACAACAAAGCAAACAATGGGACCTGTCTGGGTCAAATGAAAGCAAAATATGGCAAAATTTGTGTTAGGCTAGTGAACAAAATTTACAGAAAAGCCAAATGCAGTGAGAGCCTCTAAAAGATGTGAAAGCCTGAAAACAGTTTATGGAAGAGAGAGATAGTACAGATGAAAAAGGCCAAGTTTATCCCAGAGATGGGCAGCTATCCAACCAGGGTAACCTGTGCACGTTTTTGTCCTGCAAGAGAGTGTACCAAAGATGGAAATTATTCACTAAGGTCAGGGCAAGCAGCCAGGTACTTCTGACAGAAGGGTGGTGCACCTAGCACTGGCTAAGAGCCTGTCCTGTGGAGCGGCACCAGGCAGCAAGTGGGGTGGCAGCTGGAGCCAGCCCTCCCTGAGCCTGCTGGAGGTGAGAAGATAAATGAAATCCTCCTGGCAATTCCCAGGATGAGGCAGGTCAGCTCATCCGGACAGACAGTGCAGCCCTAAACAAGGTGCTGCCTCCCATCTGCGCCACTGTGCCTTTTTGGGGAAAAAATGATGTGTGTGTGAATTCTTTTCATGAGGTATTGGGCCTTGCTAATACTTTCATTTTGTTTTTCAAGACAGGGTTTCTCTGTGTAGTCTTGGCTGTCCTGGAACTCACTCTATAGATCAGGCTGGCCTCGAACAGAGATCTGCCTGCCTCTGCCTCCTGAGCGCTGAGATGAAAGGCGTGCCCCTCCACTGCCCAATACAAATACTTCTTAAAGTATTGTCTTAGCTGCTTACCTCTGAGGCCAGTTTGTCCTTGTTTGGACTGACCAAGAGTAGGTCTTCAGAAACCTAGCCCACCATTTATAAGATCTCATATGTTAACTTGCCACTATTTTACAGATTTAGGAAAGCATGTAAAGGCGTGTAAGGATGTCTAAAGAAAAGAGGATGGGAATCAGCTCACCCTGGAGGCAGGGAGCAGGCAGAACTGTGGAATTCTCAGGAATCTGGTTGGTGACATCCAACAAGGTGGACAAAAAAAAAATCTTACAATAAACAGCCCGTGCTTGTGAATGTTAAACAGGGTTAAAGAATGTGTTATGTGAGGCTAAAGATGTTCCCAGCAGCCCTAAGTATGTAAATAAAAATGCAGTGCTAAGGGAGGGCTTACCTCCCTAACAGCTGTTGGCCAGGACACCCAAAACAATCCGGCAATTGTCTCTGCTGTTGGCTATCTGCAAGAAACAAGATGGTGTGATTCCACAGTACTTTGCCATATATGGAAACAAGCCACAGTGGGATGGAGCAGGAAGACCACAACCGCCCCGCCGCCGACCTTTGCTATAGTGCCAGAATGTAATAGCTGGGCTTCTAGGAAAGAGCTGTCCCCAGTGGTCCTACTCTAGCCCTTCATGTTATACTGTCAACATGACAGCCAGAGACGTGCCTGCTAGTACAAGTACAATAGGGGGATGACTATTAGGGCACAATTATTTTCCGATTGGATTTGAGGCCTGCCCCACAGGCAGGAATCCATGTCTGGTGCTATAAGTCTGATCCAAAACCCATGGCTGTGAAGGTCATGGGTTCTTCTGGGAAAGCCACTGCTACTGTTTCTGTTGACAGATATGCTGGGGCTTGTGAAATGGACTCTAAATGTTTATGTTCATAATGCTGCTGGCCTTGGTCAGGTGAGGCTCTTTCTGCTGGGATAAAGGTTATGGTGGCAGTCATGACAGCGGTGTGACTGCTCACAGTGCTGAGGAGTGACTATGGAATGTTCATAACTGGGTCATCTTTTATCAGTGCCTCCACATCTCAAAAAAGGAGACAGAAAGGAAGGAAGGGATAGAACATGGAAGGATACTGTCCTCCACACAGAACACTGAGGCACAAGATTGAGCCCACTAACATTCCCTTCCGGGTGGGAGGGAAAGCTGAGGTCCCACTCCTAAAAATACAGAAGTAGTATACAGGGTGTGGGTGACGCATGCCTTTAAACCCAGCACTCAGGAAGGCAGGCAAATCTCTGTGAGTTCCAGGCCAGCCTGGTCTACTAAATGAGTCCAGGCAGGCTGTACAGAAAAACTCTGTCTCAAAAAACCAAAACCAAACCAAAACACAACAGCAACAACAAAAAACAATAGTAAGCTAGGCATGGTGGTGCACACCTGTAATCCCAGCACTCAGGAGGCAGAGGCAGGCGGATGTCTGTGAGCTTTGAGGCCAGCCTGGTCGACAAAGCGAGTTGAGGACAGCCAAGGCTACAAAGAGAAATCCTGTCTCAAAAACAAAGCAAACAAAAACTAACAAAATAAAAATAACACAAAATCAGGGCTGGGTGGTGGTGGTGGTTCATGCTTTTAATCCCAGCACTCAGGAAACAGAGGCAGGCAGATCTCTGTGAGTTCCAGGCCAACCTAGTCAACAAAGAGTGTTCCAGGACAATAATCCTAAGAGAGTTCAAGCAGCTATCTAAATAGCAAACCAAATATTTTAAGAAAATAAACATGCCAGTTATGGGAGAGCATACCTGTAATCCCATCACTCAAGTTTTATAGGCTGGAAGATCATTTTGAGGCCAGCCTGGGACACACAGAGAATTCCAGGCTAGCATGTCTTAAATAAAAGCCAAGTGGAACCGGGCAGGAGAGGATGGTGCATGCCTGTAATTCTAGCACTTCAGGGGGCAGAGGAAGGCGGATCTCTGAGTTCGAGGTCATCCTGGTCTACAGAGTGAGTTCCAGGACAGAGAGAAACCCTGTCTTGAAAAAATCAAACAAACAAACAAACAAACAAGCAAAGTGGGGTCGGGGGGGAAGGGATAGAAAGCAAGTAATACTAGAGATATGGGTGGTTCACAATAAGAGGATCAGGCCAGGGTAAAGCGCTGGCTTATTAAGTGTGAGGCCCTGAGTGCGAATCTGCAGAACTCCCAGAAAGCCAGGTGCGGTAGAGTGATCCTATAACCCCAGTACAGAACCCCCAAAAGTTTGTGGGTGAGCTAGCCTGGAGTATGCAGTAGCGAACAGAAACTCTGTCTCAAACAAGGTCACAGGCCTACTCATGAAGCTGTCCTCTGACCCCCCACATGTGTGCTTGCAAGCACACACACACATACTCAGCATAACAATTATAAATGTCTGTGTGTACCCAACAACAAAGCCTTTGGATACTTTGAAGCAAGAATCATAGCTAGAGGCATAAGCTGCCTTAGCACTGGGCCTAACTTCATAGCTCTCCTGTGAAATACTGCTTCGAAGTTCCTGAAGATAACTGTCATTTTCCCCCAGTTTATTTCTTTTTAGCACAGTGACCTCTGCTGGTACAGCTGTAGATTAAAACACAGTTTCTGCTGCATAGAAAGGCCCATTTGGGTAGAGAAACCTGGCAGACACCTAAACTCAGCCCCTTAGCCACAGAGTGCTCTCTGTGCAAGCAGGCTAATGCCAATGCTAGGAAATAGAGACCCTTACGGGGGTTTTCAACCTAGTTGTGTTATTAGGACCACCAGGAGGCTTTTGCACTCCTAAGCTGACTAACCCATTTGTGTAGAATGTTTTTAAGGTCCCTAAATGATCCTATTGCAGATAGGGAGGAGAGCAATTGCCCTAGCAGCTTTTCTTAGTGTCTCACTATGGTCACCAATATTACATGTACCAAGTACACAAATGTGTTTAATACACAAGAACTCCCCCCCCCCCCCATTAATAAGTCTCGGAGAATAGTCTTCTGGACCAGAAGTATTAGCTTGGTGCCTTAGTCATGGTTACTATTTCTGTGATAAAAGCAGTGACCAAGGATGGAGAGATGGCTCAGAGGTTAAGAGCACTGGCTGTTCTCCCAGAGGTCCTAAGTTCAATCCCCAGCAACCACATGGTGGCTCCCAACCATCTATAATGGAATCTCTTGCAGCAGAACACTGTATACATAATAAATCTTAAAAAAAAAAAAAAAAAAAAAAAAAAGCAGTGAGCAAATGTAACTCAGAGAGGAAAAGGGTTTATTTGGCTTCTGCTTCATCATCACTGTTTATCATTAAAGAAGTCAGGACAGGAACTCAAGCAGGGCAGGAACCTGGAGGCAGAGGCTGGTGCAGAGGCTGGTGCAGAGGCTGGTGCAGAGGCCATGGAGGGGTGCTGCTTACCAGCTTGCTCATCATGGCTTGTTCAGCCTCCTTTCTTACAGAACCCAGGACCACCAGCCCAAGATGTCATCACCCACACCTAGAATGGGCTGGGCCCGCCCACTTCAGTCACGCATTAAGAAAATGCCCTACAGGCTTGCCTGCAGCCAGATCTGAAGGAGGCATTTTCTCAACTGAGGCTCCCTCCTATTTTGAACATAGCTTGTGGCAAGTTGACACCCCTAGTGTACTTGGTTCACTGATGTTGGCAACTCCACCAATAATCTTAGCATTCAGCATCTTCAACAGGTATTTGTTTTAAAATCTGGAAAATTGTAGACAAGTATCTAAACTAGGGGTTGGCAAATACTTTGGGAAGTCAAACATTTGTTGAGTAAACATTTTAGGCTTTGATCCAGCTCTGCCACTTCCGCACAAAGTCATGGGCAGACATGAAAATGTTTTCATTAACTATAATTTTTTAAAAAGCATCGATACATGAGATCATGATAAATAAGATCATAGGTACATGAGATCATGGGTATATTCCAATAATGCTTTGAGGATTCTGCAGTTTGAATTTCACTTAATTTACACCATCAAATATTGGGACTTCTGATTGCTCAACCACTTCAAATGGTTAAACCTTCTACGAAACAGAAACAGGCCAAATTGGCTTAAAGGTAACTTATATAGCTGGCTGTAAATAAAGATGTCCAAGGGAAAGGCCTCCCCTAATAGTCTTCCCCACACAGGCATCTTCTTACCTGAAAGCCATTCTAAAAATTGTTTTAGATATTCCAAGTCTGTTACCCATGGGATCCTGGGAGCAAACCTGAGTTGTCAATCCTTTGTCAAGCATCTCTACCCAAGGAGCCATCTTGCTGGCCTCCTTTTTGGGGGAGGAGGGGCTCATTTTCATTTACATGAATAAATTCATTGGCCAGTGGTGAGCAATACAGTCTTGTGCTCCTCCTCCTTTCCTGGACTGTGGGAGAATGGACAGTCCCAACCTTGTAATTAATTATTTCCCCTTCTGGTGGCCATCATCTATCTTGAACCTTCTATAAGGGTCTCCAGCCGTAAGTCATTCTGTCATGCATTAAGAGCGTGCAAACAAAACCCAAAAACATTTTGGAGTTTTCAAGGGATTTGGAAAGATTTTATGTTTGTACCAGGATGACAGTGATCTAAACAAAACTGTGAACATTAGACGAATCTTAGTTGGAGAGGAAGCGTGCTAACAGTCCTCCGCACAGGGGTGAGGCAGCTTCCCATTTACCTTTCCTCAACTCTGCACAGTCGGTTTTTTTTTTTTTTTTTTAAAGATCTATTTATTATTTATACAGTATTCTGCCTACAAACAGAAGAGGGCACCAGATCTCATTTTAGATAGTTCTGAGCCACCATGTGGTTTCTGAGAATTGAACTCAAGACCTTTGGAAGAACAGCCAGTGCACTTAACCTCTGAGCCATCTCTCTATTGTTGTCTTGTTTTTGTTTTGAGACAAGGTTTCTCTGTGTAGCCTTCGCTGTTCTGGACTTGCTTTGTAGACCAGGCTGGCTTCAAACTCACACCACCAGAGTGCTGAGATTACAGGCATGTGCCACTGTGCCCAGCTGTACATAGTTTTATCCCTGAAGATGGATTGATTGAGACAGGGTCTCACTGTGTAGCCCTCGCTGGTGGAATTCACTATGTAGAGCAAGGTGGCCTTGAACTCAAAGACCTGCTTGTCTCTGCCTCAAAATAGTAGGATGTGCAGGGTTTTTTTTTTTTTTTTTTTCTCTCTAAATGTCTTTAAACCCTATTATCGTCTAGGCTAGATTTCTTAAAAGATATGTTATTATCAGAGTCCTTGAAACTTGAATAGAACCCAAGCCTTTCAAACCTTAGTCACTGTGAAGCACAAGGGGCCTCCAGCAAGATAGGAGGCAGTGGTCATTAAATGAAAGCTCTTGGGCCAGGCTCTCACCAGCTCAGTAGACCTTAAGCACATACCTTTTTTTTTTTTTTTTTTTTTGATCCGCCTGCCTCTGCCTCCTGAGTGCTGGGATTAAAGGCATGTGCCACTGAGCCAGGCTGTGCACATACCTTTTGCACAGCAATTTCCCAGACCTTTTCTGAGCAGTACTTTCAAGACCAGAAGTGTGTGTGGGTGTAGAGGAATTTTAATTCAGAACATGGTTGCTTTTGCAAGAGATCACATCCACAGACCTTCTAGGTCTGTGTGATCTGGCTGGAATACAAACATGCCTTTAAACCAGGAGATGAAAGCAAGTAGATCTGAGCTTAAGGCCAGCCTGGTAGAGAGCATATAAGAAATGCTTAGGTCAGGCGTGGTGATACACACCTTTAATCCCAAACACTGAAGGTAAAGTTAGTTTGTGGAAGAAAGCACTCATGTTTGATGTGATGTCTAATTGAGTGGCAGAAACAGTGCCGAATTAGAGAAAGACCTGATGGAATAGGATATGCCCAACTCTCATGAGAAGAGAAAGTAAAAGGAAGCTACTTAAGGGGCAATGCAGAGAGAGGAGGGAGTTTTACAGAGAGAGGTTGAATATGAGAACGAGCCAGAAAATTAGAAAAGATTGCTGGCATCAGTTTGCCAAACAGAGCAATTCAGAGGCCTAGAGAAAAGCCAGATTGAAAAAGTCAACTGGTAGAGAAGTTTGAGCCAAAACAGCTGAGTTGAACCAGCCAGCTATGAGCTCAGAAAGAAAAAGAAAGGGTAAGCTTACTAAGCACTAAGTCTCAGAGGCTGAAAACATTCTAGGCCTAGGTTAGATTAATTGTACAGAGGCTAGCAGCTTCCAGGACCAGGCCTAGGTTAGCAGACAGAGGCAGTAAGCTCTCAGACAAACAACTGAAGCAGGCAAATAAAAGTTCCTTTTACATGTATGAGTTTTGTTTGCATGTAGGTATGTGTACTGTATGCATGCAGTGTCCACAGAGACCATGAGGTCCTCTAGGACTAGAGTTACATACAGTTGAAAGCCACCATACCAATGTTGGGAGTTGAACCTCGGCTCTCTGGAAAAGTAGCCAGGGCTCTCAACTGCTTAGCTATCTCTCCAGGCCCCCAGATGAGAAGAATCCTATGCTAGAGCTATAAGACAGAGCCTAACGAGACAAAGTCAATCTCATAGGCACGTAAAACAAAATACAAGCTTCTAATTGATATAATATTAAGTTCCAATTTTTTATGCTTAGCTTATAAAAATTAATTAGAATTCAAATAATTTGTTTGTTCACCCATTAATATTTTCACTCACGGACCTAAGTGTGAATCAGTGTATAAGCAATGAGATAAAATATAGGTAATGAGAAAACAGAGTGGTGCCTGTTGTCATAGTATGTCTTGTGGCGACTCATACATAAACCAATGAACCGATAACACTTATGTAAGTCAGAGTCCCACTGGTAAAGCTCAAGTGTATTGAAACTAAGGAAATTAAAGCATTTGGAACACATGGAAAATTTCCAGAAGCGGTTTGATTATTATATTTACCATATATTAAAAAAGGAGGAGTATAAAGAAAAAGATATACAGAAAGTTGACCTAAGTATGTTAAATGTTCTAAGCCTATTATTTTCTATAACTAAAATGTAGTAATTCAAAAGAAAAACTATATTGTGATACCAGTTTTCAACACAAGATTTGTAAAAATCATATATTTGAAAGCCCACCAAGGGCTGGAGAAATGACTCAGAGGTTAAGAGCACTGGCTCCTCTTCCTGAGGTTCAGAGTTCAATTCCTACATGGTAGCTACTTACCATCTATAAACGGATCTGATGCCCTCTTCTAGCATGCAGGTGTACATGCAGAGAACTCAGTACATTACAAACAAACAGGGCTGGAGAAATGGCTCAGAGGTTAAAAGCGCTGGCTGCTCTTCTAGAGGTCCCGCGTTCAATTCCCAGCAACCACACGGTGGCTCACAAACATCTATGAGATCTGGTGCCCTCTGCTGGTGCGCAAGTATGCATGCAGACAGAACATTGTAGACATTATAATAAGAAAATCTTAACACAAGAAACTAAATAAATTGGGGAAAAAAGAAAAAAAGCCCACCAGACAGGCAAGATGGAAACTTGGGAATGCCTACATATTGCCACCAGAGAAAAATAACAATACTCACCAAAACTATAAATGTTCATATTCTTTGACCCCAGTAACTTAGAATTAGCCTGGATCTATATACTTGTATTCACTTAAGTGTGTGATACTAATTAGAAATCACTCAAGTTAGTAGGGAACTGGATTTCCATTACTACTCTCCTTAAAAACCCTCCAAGATGAGCCTCCAAGAGTTTGTTTATTGTAAACAAGTAGTGTGGTTTGGCTCAGTGCTAGCATACACCTTTAACCTGAGGACTTTCTGAAAACAAGAGCTAAAGTCAATCATATAGGTCAAGAGCAAGCAACTAGTTGACAAGGAGTGAACCTAAGAAAACACAGGAAGACATTGAGGTGAAGGGTATTTCATCGTGGAAGAGAAAGGGCTTTTTCCTTCTGGGTGCTGGTGGAATGGGAAGGTCAGCTGTGTGCTTTTCTCTGCCTTTGAGCCAGTAGATTTTCACCCAAGCATCTGGCTCCTGAGTAAAATCAAATTATTTAGATTTTGTTTTAAAACAATAATTACATTAAAGAAAATAGGACACAGCCAGCCTTGGTAGTACACACCTTTAATCCCAGCAAAGGCCGGTGGATCAAAGCAAATTAAAAGCCAGCCTGGTCTACATAGCAAATTCCAGGCCAGTGAGGGCAGGGCTGAGACCCTTGTCTCAAAAACAAACAAAAAAGGGGTGCTGGAGGGATGGCTTAGTGAAGAGCAAGGTTGCTCTTACAGAGGACCTGATTTCAATCCCCAGCATCCACGTTGTGGCTTATAAGCATCTATTAACTCCACTTCCCCAGTGCCTTCTTTCAACCTCTCCATGGGCACCAGGCACACATGGTACACATACATACAGGCAGGCAAATAGTCATCTACATTAAAAATACATAAAAGGCCAAAGCCTCTTAATAGATCTTTCACAAAAGGAAATGTTGAACGCACATGCTGGTTAGAGAAATGAATGCTCTAACACAGCACCATTGATGGGGCACAACAGCAACTACGGCAGTTTTACTGCTGGATATGAGGTGGATCTCTTGAAAAGCTGGCCATTTACTATAAACACATTGAGAGACCCAGAGGATCTGGTAGGGGAGCATGGCTACTTGTATTCTCTAGACGGAGAAACTGTCTTCCTCAGCTGGGGAAACTCATCCTGTTTGATAGGGCATGCAGCTTTGAAAGAGACAGTGTGCTGAGGAAGATGAGACCAGCCATATTAATGCTAGAGATCAAGTGTGACAGATCACCCTCACATCCAGAAGTAAACAATCATGCTCCTTGCTATTTACCCAAAGGTGTTAAATGTTTACACAAAAAAACCGTTTTTATCGAGAGTGGCTTTATTCTTAATTACCTAAACTAGAAAGAAACTGAGGCATCTTCTAGGAGGCAAATGGAACTTGAATATCCAACTATTACTCAGCAGTAACAATAAATGAGTTATTAAGCCCCAAGTAGGGAGGTTAAAGGTTAAAATGCTAATACTAGGTTACACAGAGAAAGAAAACAGAGCTGGGATTTGGTGTATCTACAGTTGAAGACAGCAGCAGGATAACTTGAGCCCAGACTTCAACTTAACAAAGGGTTCAAAAACCACAAGAATTTAAACATTATCTCCTACCATGAACAAACCAGAATAAAAGTACTAATTTCTGAACCCAGAAACATGGAGGTAATAGCAATTTTGCTGCAGAGACCTATTTCCTTCAGTAATTTTCTTACAGTAAATTTAGTATAAAAAAAAAAAAAAAAAAAAAACCTCACATTTTGCCACCTAACTGGTCTGTTCAGTTTAAACAGTAACTTTCTCTAAGTGTTCAACCTGCCAACTATTTCTTTTTTTACCATATATTTTAAAACTAAAAAGGCCTGTTGGCGCACATCTTTAATCCCAGCGCTCAGGAGATGGAGGCAGGCAGATCTCTTGAAATTTGAGGCCAGCTTGATCTATAGTTCCAGGCTAGTCAGGGCTGCAATTTGTCTTGAAATAAAACCAAAAACAAAAAAAAGCTCTGAAGTCAGGCAGAAATGGTGGCTATTGTTCAAGGTCAGCCTGTTTCAAGTTTTGAGAACAGGAGGGATTATGAGACTGTCTTTGTTTTTCCTGATAAACTGTTACTTATGCATGTCATTTTCCTTCAGGTGAACTGCCAACCTGATACTTTCTGGGCCTTCCCAACTTGCAGTCAAAGTGGCTGGAGAGACAGTGCACTGTTGCTCCATTACCAGGTGGCTCACAATCATTGGGAATCCAATACTCTCCCCTCTGTGCACCTGCGCTAAATAAGCCCAACAAAAACTAGCTAGTCCTTTAATATAGTTGTAGCCCAGGCTAGATCCCATCTCAAAATGCTCCTGCCTCAGCCTCCAGTATGCCAATGCAGATATGTCTCACTATGCCAGGTCTCCAACTTACTATGTAGCAGAGAATGACCTTGGGCTCCTCATCTTCAGGGCTCCATTACCCAAAGGCTAAAATTACACTAATATTCAACACAGGGTCTGGTCACTGGTTAATAGAAACTGAATGAAGTACCAGCACGTTTTCAGTCTAAGTAGTGGTGGTCACTACTAAAATTTTAAAAAAGTGGACTAGAACTGTCACTGAGATGTGTACCACAGAAAAGCACACTGGCCTACACACAGCCAGTGCTCTTCCTGTGAAAAGCAGAACTGTTTACTGGGATAATGTTTTACTCCATCCCATCCCTTCAGGCTCTATTTAGAATGCTACACTATAAAGCTACGGGGTTATCTGTAACTTTTGGCTCAGATATACTTCCAAAAACTTGAGTATCAGGATTTGTTCAATCTCTGCAGATTTATTGAACAAACTTAATTTTTATCGAATACAGAACAATTAAAGCTAACCAAGGGCAACAGATAAGTCTGCCAATTATACATAGCTTCATACCAACCATGTACTCAACCCATCAATTCTAAAAACAAAGAAGCCAAGTGGCTTTCAACATCTAGTGGCCACCCAGCCAAATAAATCTGAGGCAGACCAGTATTCAAGTTGCAAGACTATCAGACAACTTTGTTGAAAAAGCCTAAAATGGACAAGGACAGACTCCTGTGCTACTTGTTTTTACACCAAGGCTAAGAATATAGTAAAAAGCTTGTCCAAAAAAACAAAACACTCAAAAAGACCATTACTGCCCTATTATGCTTAATATATTTAAGGTCTGAATAAGAACCTACTTGGCTATATCACTCTAAGGTCTACCAAATACTAACAAAAGAAAAAATAAAATAAAATAAACTTAAAAACTTAGCTACATGAAATGCTGCTAAATATGGAAGGTTTACAAAACTGCTTTGTCTTGTTAACATTTTTGCTTGACATCTCTATACCAGCTTGGCAAAATATAAGTGCTTGTTGTCAGGAACTGCAAAATCTAACTCCGATAACAAAGTTTTTGTTTTTCACAGGATAAGGCAATCCATTCAAAGGAACAGTATTGGGACTGGATAATTTTGCAAAGCTGGTTTACAAGGTTTTGTTCCAAATTCAGACAATTCCTCAAACATGCATTTTTTTTTTTTTTGGTATTAAATTGGCTGTTCGAAAGAAAAAGTACATTAAGCAGAATCATCCTAACTTAGTCAGAAAAGCCACACAGCTACTAAGAATCTCAGCCTCTAGGAATCAGTTTCTACTTCTTAATCACATTTACTTCAGTAACTGCTAAGTTTCTGTCATGCACCCATTTGTAGGCTAAATCAGTGGTCCCTCTAGCTTGACGATTTGAGATTGTTAGTTTGACTTCTAGTTAACACCAATTTTCAGTTAGAGATCTGCCATGATGCATTCATGCTATTAAGGACTCAAGATCAAATTACCCAAAGGTACAAGGGTAAAATGGAATTTTCAAAGTCCTTTAAGATCCTGGCCAGTGTTATGTATAGAACAGTTAATGATGTTTAATATTTAACACCATTAAACTTTGAATACAAGCCCATATAAATATGGTCAACAATAATTGTCTTCGACACCTGATGCTAACCCAATTGTAAAGTATTAATATTGAACACAAATCAAAAAAATCTAGTTAGAAACATTTTATTTAAATGTGCCAAATAAAAACCCACATTTTCAGACCATAAGATGTTAATACATTCAACAAAACAATATTTTACTGCTGTGAATTTTACAGAGTAATAATCCAGATCCATTCTGATTAGATGGTTGATCCTTCCTAGGTTACACTTTACAGACATAACAAATCCCTTATAATAATGTAAACAAAATAACTTTTCCCTAATGGGTGAACTTGAGAACTTCAGTCCATTCTTTCAGGACTTGCACTTCTGCGTGGGCTTCCTGATGGGGAACGACTACAAAAAACACAAGATTGGAACCAATTAGTGTAGTGAAGCTTCCTTCTTTGTACAAGTCATAACAATTCAGTATCTCAATACATTCAAAGGGATCAAATTCCTGTGGCCAAAGATCTAACTAACAAGCTAATTTATATAATCCCCTCTGATCTTGCTTGGTATTTTTTCTTAAAAGAGTATTTTAGTTATGGTGTGAAATATACGTACAGTACCTGGAGAGGGTCCCCTAACACCTGTCATGGGTACTGGGTTGCAAATAACAGTATGTGCTCTTAACCACTAGGCCATCTCTCCAGCCTCAGAATTAGGGTTTTAAAGAACCATTCTACTCAAAATGGCAAATTTATAGTAAATAGAACTATTTGAAGTTTAGGGGAGTGGGTCATAAGGGACAATGGAAAGGAATAATTTAGTTTCAATATTTCAATTTGCAACTATTTTCATGACTATAATTTTCATTATGTGGACATTTCCTTTTCAGCTATTATACACATAGGAAAAAAAAAAAGGTTTATTTCTTAAGCACAACGTTCCTACAACTAAAACAACTTACATTTTCCTAACACTTACGGTTATTTATTTTCAACTAAAGGTTAACTAACACAAGACAAAGAGCCATCATTTAAAAATGTCTCCAATCTATACAGCACCAATTTTCCAAAGAGTTCAAAGATCACTAAGTAGGCAGTTAAATTCTCCAAGAGGCCGTATGTTGACAAGATTTGGCAACAAAACATTTCGCTTACCTTCTTTTAGGAGATGGAGATCTGGATTTTGATCGGCTGTTAAAACATGAGAAATTCTAGTAAGAAAAGGCACTAACGAATCTCTTCCTTACAGTCCTATTATAAAAACAAACACCCAAATTATCTTATAATTAAAATGTAGCTAAAATTTCAGTGCCCATTTCATTTCCTTTAAAATGCCAATCTTAAAGGGCCTATTTTTTTTTTTTTTTCATAAAATGAGTGAACTGCTGTGTTACTACAGTTCATCTTTTACATACTGCCACAAAGCACATTTCTCAGAATGCTTCTCTTATGCACCTATAACTTTTAGGGCCTCTTAACCTCCAAAGTAAGTTCTCCATGAATTTGGCCACATAATAGGCCAGGTAAAAATGAAGTTCTCAACTGGATAAAAAGGTACAGTTATTTCTACTTAACACTCAAGCTTTGGGCTAACACCCAAGTCTCAATAATTTACAATACTTTGAACTCTTTGGATATTGGTGCTATATAATTTTAAGAGCACTGAATCAGATAAAATCTGACCCTACCTGCTTCTCGGTCGTGAAATAGACCTGGATCTTGATCTGGACCTTGAGCGGGATCTTAATAAAAAGGAAAGGGGACACAATTACACAAGAACTCCTTTATAACCTTCCCAGGTAGTATAGACAGGACAGAGAAGCAGAGACTATTGCCTTACACTGACCCCATGTAGTACAAATGATCTAACAGGAAGATTTCGAATACAGGGAACCACTGTTTCAAACATCTGCTTCCACCATACAATAGTCACTACTCCTGTGCAGGCACAACAGTCCCATTTTAAAATACAAATAAGCAAAATTAACAGATGGTTCCACCTGAGAAAATTGCTATGACTTGGTTTTTCATTCTTATCATGGTTGAAGGTCCTTAATTTGTCAAACCAAGTTAGGCTGACTATGTATCTCTTAAAAATCTTGGGGCTCTATAATTATCTAGTGATGGTTCAATTATTTTTCTCCAATCACTAATTCATGAATTAATGTACTTGAAGGTTTCTAGTATTACACAGCAGTAAAGTCCAGTGGCTTTTATATACAACCCCTTCATCTGTAGTACAAATTCCTTACTTACAAAATACATTTTAAGGCCTTCTATAGGGGTCAAGTTGACTTTTTAAATACATTGAATCCAAATATTAAGAAACCCCTATTCAGCTGGTGTGATGGTACTTTTAATCCCAGCATTAAGAGGCAGGTAGACTACCTTTCAGACTCTCAATGTACTCATTCCAAAAATGTTTTAAAATTTACATTCATCTATTGGAGTTTGTGTTTAAGTAGGTGAATGCCACAACCTTCCAGAAGTCAAGAGAGCAACTTGTGGGAATTGGTTCTCTCTTCCTTCTATGTGGGTTCCAGGACCAAAAGATTTATCAAACTTAGCAAGTTCTTTAGCCAAACACTTTCTTCAGCTAGCTAGTATCATGCCTGCCCAGATTATTCACTGGAATAATTTACATTTTTTTCTGTTCTGAGGTGGAATAGGCATCTCACTATGCTCCCTGTCTGTTTCAGTCTCTGTCTAAATGCTAGAAGTACAGGTGAGCACAACACTTAATAAACCTTTTACACCTCAAATAGACTGAAGGACCTCATTTAAATTAGATACTTCACTGTGCCATTAAGATGTGACAATCCATCCATCTACAAGTAAGCAGGAAAAAATGTGCTACATACTGGAAATACCTCGATCCTTTTATAGAACCAGACCTAGATCTTCTGAGTGAAGCTGATCTTGATCTACGAAGAGACACAGACCTTGACCGTCGAAGAGATGCTGATCTTGACCTAAAATTAAAAGAAGTTCTAAGTCCATGCCCCTCTCTTTTTCCCACTTGCTAAAACTTGAATTTTACAAGATTTCTCACCTCCTTCCCCTGCTCCTGCTGCGTGAGCGAGAGTATCGCCTTCCCCTGGATCGAGAATGTGATCTAGATCGTGACCTATTTTTCAAGTTAGAAAAATAGAAAGTATTAGACCATAACTCAGTTTTAGTGTTTGTGTACCTCTGCTGAAATCAAATCTCCAAACTATTTAAAATTTAGTATCTCTTTTGGAAAAACTCTGGGCCTATTAAGATTTTTTTTTTTTACTACCTAAAAAAAGATTTGTTAAAAGCTGAATTACAACTTAGAATTACAAATATAAAACACCATAATGTGTATTTAAAATAAACCTTGCAAGTTTGCAGGTCGACCCTCTTTGGCCCATGGTCTAGTAGTAGGTCTAGTAGATCTAGACGATCTAGAAGTATCTATAGCCGATCGCTGCATCTAGATGTTTTCTTCAATCTAACGACGATCATACTGACAGCCAAAAGAGCCAGGTGAGGCTTGATTGACGCAAGAAGATTTTTCTAGTTGGGAATGTGGTCAATCTGGTGTTCCTCTTTCTAAAGCGGAGGGGGGCCCCAATTGTAAGCCAAATTTACTGTTACGGCGATCACCGACTCAAATTTTCTGCCCTTTAAAGAATAAGGTGAAGCTAGGTGTAGATGACTCGAGGGGATCTGGCCTCTTATGCTGATCACCTCAAGGTCTAGGAGGATCTTAATTGTCGGATTTGCAAGGCGCCTCAGCATGATATCATAAGGCTCGTGACATTCTGAATCAAGGCGACTGACTCAAACGAAGAAACCTGAAAGGTTTTGACCAGGTTGATTATTAATATATTAACATTTTTAATTAAACAAAATTGTAAAATACACCTGTACAATTAACATTCAAGTTTATAGAAAAACACTAGTTTCTGCCTTGCTAATAAAAGAATTACTTTGATTAACTAGAATACCAACCATTCCTTCATTAATTAAATACCTGCTTCTTCTTCGACGGCTATAGCGATGACAGTCATAAGCATAATGTCCCTTTTCACCACACTCATAGCATCTATCATTAGGATCAAAGGGACGACGGGCAGGTGGCCTATCAAAACGAGATCTCCGAGGCATGCCTGTTGATAGTTCAACCCTCACTCGAGAACCACAAATCACCCTATAAAACATTAAGGAAATGCTAATGTTAACTAAATTTAAAATAAGTCTATCAACAAACCACTCATTCCCCTAGAAGCTTTGTCTTTGTCCACAATGCTCTCCCAATTCCACCTTTGGTCTTCAATCTTAAGGGACACTATCAAAAACAATGCCCACCCCCAAAGAATTTATGACCAGCACCAAGATTAATATCTAGCCATCTAGCCCACTGAACATTTTAAATTTTAAAACCTACTTACTTCCCATCCAATCCTCGAACTGCATCTTCTGCATCTCTGGGATCTTCAAATTCCACAAAGGCAAATCCTGGAGGATTTCTGGCGATCCATACAGTTCTTAAGGGCCCATAGTAACTGAATGCCCTTTCTAACTCTCCTTTACCAGCGCCCGTTCCCAGGTTACCAACATAAACCTTGGTTTCTGTTTAAAAACACAAGCAAACAAATGTTATTCAGAGCGTGCCTCAAGTTTGAATTAATCTCTTTAGCACGGAGCATCCTTACAAGAGCTGCACATGTTGTTTTGGAGACCTTGAGCCGGCTCTACTATGAAGCCACAACTACAAATATTTATCTATAGATCACAAGGGACCCTCGTGCCTCGGCCTCCCCTGGGCAGCTGGGACTAATGAATGACCTGGGCCACCATTCCTGGCTCCTCTTATCTGGCGCCCTTCGAGTACTACGTTTCAGTCTTTAGCCCCGTGAAATGCTGAAAGCCGGCCTCGCGACCGAGTTCTGGCGTCCTTACAGGGCGGAGACGCTGGAGAACTGCAAAGGAGCGTGGTAGGTACGAGGCGTGGGGTGGGCCCGGCCCCGCCCCCTGGGCCCGGCCGCCCCGGGCGCGCCAGCGCGGGGACTCCCGTGACCCGGCCCGCTGCGAGGTCTGCGCGGAAGAGGGCCGCAGCGGCTCCCGGCTCCCACAGCAGGCGCGGGCTCCCCCAAGTCCCCGCCCCAGGCCAGACGCCACGCTTGGAACGACTGAAGAAAAAAAAAAAAAAAAACAGAAAAAAAAAAAAAAAAAAAAAAAAAAAAAGAAAGAAAAGGCCTCCGCCAGTCGTAACGGTCCTCCCCTCACGCCTCAGTTCCAACCGCTCGGCTGCCGGTTCCTCCCGTCGCCGACTCGGCCGGGACCCTGAGGCCCAGACGGCCCCGCTCCGCTCCAGTGGCGGGAAAGCGCCGAGGAAATGCGCCACCGCGGTCGTCAATGCGCTCAAAATGGCAGCCGCGGCCGCCGAGGGCGGGGGGTGGCGGCGGCGGCGGACGGGCGCCCGCAAGGGCAGCGCCGCCGCGGCGCCCCCGCCGGGCTTCGGCCTGGCCGGGGGACCGAGGCGGCCCGGCGCCGGACCCCGCCGGGCACTCATGCCCTCGGGTCCCGCTCTCCCTCCCACACCCCGCCCCCGCGCCTCAGGCTTCGTACGGCGTGCGCCTAAGCCGCCATTACGCACGCGGAATAACCGTCTCCAACCGCCGCGCCGACCCTACGGCCTCGCTCGGCTCCGTCGGCGGACGGCCCCGGCCTCCCCTGGGCCCCGGCCGCTCACCTCCTCCATACCGCCCGTATCGCGACATGATGGCCGGCCCGCGCACTCGGCTCTAGCTCGCAGTGATCGCAGCACGAGTAGCACGGCAGCGGCGACGCAGCCTCCTCGCCAACGACCCCGGCGGCACTACAAGGAAGATGCCGGAGTCGCGCTTATATATGCGGCGGGCGGGGGATTCTTTTTTTTTTTTTCGCCTCGCGCATGCGCCGTGCCAACGTTCTGCGCGGCACAAAGGAGCTGGGCGGAAACAGCCTAGAGGCGGAGCGGAGGTAACCGGGAGGCCGGCTCTGGGCGCGGGCGGAGGGATACGTTTCCATGGGAACGCCGAGATCTCGCCCATAAACCTGTGGCCTTCCGGGAGGCATCCTGCTCCCTCCCCTTCCCCTTTCCCTTTTTCCGAACCCCACTTTCTCTCCTCACCTTCTCCCAATCCTTCCACCTCTTCATTTTAATCTGGGAACTGACAGCGCTAGTAACCTTAGTGCAGGTGCATTAGACCGATCTGTGCAAGTCTGTAAAATTTAACCGCTGATGTCGCTGTCGCCACCTTTCGGCTTGGGGTACCTGGCCTAGTCTGCTATTCACTGATCTTTAAGGCTCATCGGAGGTAATTAGACCGTGACCGGAGTGAAAACGAGCCATACCCCGCCATTCTGCGTAATGGTCATTGCATCACAGGCATAAAAAGGGGTGACTTCCCCCAGGGATAATACCTCTCCTATTTGCACTGACTGACAGTCCCTTAACCAGTCAGTCACTAATTTGTCACCAAGTTTGATCTGCCTCTTTAGGAATTTGCTGAACAAAGGGGTAGAGTTGGGGGGAAGTGGTTCTGGCAATGTTAAAATTGTAGAAAACTGTAAAAGTTTGCAAGCATACTGAGCCAAGACAATTCTTAAATTACTTGCATCGGAAGCACAAAGTAATTTATTTTCCCCTTCTAGTGCTTTGGGTTTTTGTTAAAGTTGTGCTTGAGTTTTTACTTAAAACCTTACAGTTCAGCCACTCACTATCAATAAGTGAAATTCTTATCTCTATATTAGAGTTGCTTAAAATCTGCCTTTGACTTTACACAATGCACTTGCCAGAATCCAGCTCTAAAAATACAGTTATGTTCTTTTTATCAACTACCAAAAAATACAGACATCACACCATAAACACTCAAGAGTTGGAAACTTAACACATAGAAGAAGAAATCCTTAGGTATGTGTATTTTATCTTTTTCCTTTTCATTTGGTGTGTATAGATGCAGGTGCAGAGTACAGAGAAAGGAGGCCTACTTGGTCAATAAAGTATGAGACTCAAGTGTTACCAATTTATATGCACATCAATTTTCAAATATTTCAAATTATAGACTGTTTCAAGACTTAACAAGTACAGCATATTAATAATTACTCAATAGCTTCTATTAGCAAATGTTAGGATTTTGTTGACTTAAGTAGATTCATTTAAACTGAATCTTGAGGCCGGGCATGGTGGTACACACGGTTAATTCAAGCACTGGCAAGAAAATAGAAGCTCTCTACAGTACATTTGCTCTTCCTCAGTCTTGCTGTTGTGGGTGCTTGCTTGCCACAGGCTCCCCTGCAGTCCAGGCTAGCCTTAGGTTAACTATGCACAGAACCCAGAGCTTTTACGTATGCTAGGGAAAACACCCTTCTAACCTGAACTACATCTCCAGCCCCTGGTTTTTGTCATCTGCTTCTCTTCTGAAAAGCATTAACAGTAATTATAAAGATTTTTTTATACTCTCCGAAGGAATAGCAATTCTATAAAACACAATTAATTTCACTTTTTTGTTTGATTGGTTTTCAAGATGTAGTCTCTCTGAATAGCCCTAGCTGTCCTGGAACTTCCTCTGTGGACCAGGCTAGCCTGGAACACACAGAGATCAGCTTGCCTCTGCCTCATCAGTGCTTGAATTAAACATGTGTGCCACCATGCCCGGCCTCAAGATTCAGTTTAAATGAATCTACTTAAGTTAACAAAATCCTAACATCTGCTAACATAAGCTATTGAGTAATTATTAATATGCTGTGCTTGTTAAGTCTTGCCTATGTTACCAGTTTAAAATTGGATGTTGTGGCTGAGACAGGAAAATCATTAGAGGCCAACCTGGGTTACATAGTAAATTATAAGGCAGTCTGATCTGCATCAGAAGACCCTGTCTTTGAATTTAAGAAAAAAACAAAACAAAACAAGGTAGAATATTGACAATCTTTTTGCACCAATTTTTAAAATTTATCTTCATTTACTAAATTTAGCATTTCCAGAAGAGAGTTAGACAGTCATTTTTGTTGATGGTGTTTGTTTATTGAAACAGAATTTTGCTGTAAGCTCTTCCTACATCTACCTTCCAGTGCTGAGGGAGAAGGCACCAAGATTCCTTACTTTTACATTTTTTAAAATATAACAAGGTGTTCCTTAGAAACCCTGGCAATTCTCGGTATTGTTTTAAACTCCTAAGCATCCTTGGCATTAGTTTTCTTCTTCCTCATTTTACTCTCACACCTCTGCTCTCACCCCCCCCCTTTTTTTTACAGTAGTGGAGACTGCACTTCCCTCATGCCTCAGGCATATACAGGAGGCAAGGAGAACATTCACTTATAAATCTTGTTTTAGTTTAGTTTTTAAATTACTGTCACCATTAGGTCAGATGAGAAAAAAACCTAAAACAAGACAAGCAAGTTTTTTGTACAGCGCTCTCTCTCTCTCTCTTTTTGGGTTTCTCTGTGTAGCCTTGGCTGTCCTCTGCCTCCCAGAGTGCTGGGATTACAGGAGTGTGCCCACCACGCCCAGCTTTTTCTCTCTTTCTTTTTTAACACAAAGAAATAATGTAGGCCGGTGGTGGTGGCACACATCTTTAATCCCAGCACCCAGGAGGCAGAGACAAGTAACTCTCTGTGAGTTTGAGGCCAGCCTGGTCTGTAGAGTGAGTTCTAGGACAGTAAAGGCTACAAAGAAAAACCATGTCTACAAAAACCAAAACCAAAATAACCCTAAAATGATGATCTTTAAATGTGTATTTATGTATGATCTACATACACATGTACCTATTCACTGTAGGTTACTCCAAATATTCATGCTCAACTAGATTCTTTCCTTCCTTTTCTGTATATCAAGATCATCTGATTCCCCCAGAATGCTTTTAGAAAATCTGGAAAGGAAAGGTTTGTAGAATATATAATTCTTTTATATTATAAGAAATGAACTTCTCATTAGCCGAATACTACATACATTTCAAACAATAGTAAAGTATGAAGGTGGAAAGCAATAATAAAGAGCTCTGAGTGCTTTAGCCACCTTCCAACAAATAGCGCATGGCAGCTCATGCCTATAATTCTAGCATTTATCAGGCAATCAGGAGACTCCTGGGTTGGAGGACAACCGCAGCTACATAGAAGACAAGTGTGTGGGGGGAAGAAAACTAATGCAAAGGATGCTTAGGAGTTTAAAACAATACCGAGAATTGCCAGGGTTTCTAAGGAACACCTTGTTATATGTAAAAGTAAGAAATCTTGACGTCCTTAACAAGTCAATCATGTTCTTTCTTCAGAAGAAAGAACACTGATGAGTGGGCCTGGATCTGATGAGCGATGTCTTAACTGCAGAGCTGGATTACTTCAGGCTTAGGATTCAACAGTTTATTCTGCCCTATTTTGGAAGGAGAGAACCGTGTAAGTAGAGGTAGTGCAAGGGTGAATGTGTGTAGTTTAAATAGGATAATTTTTGGAGGCTTTCTAAGGCAAACTCTTTAAAACTGTTTTACATCATAATTTAGTGTATACAGAATTGCTTGTGAACAATGTAAATTTCAAGGTTTCTTCCATGAAAAATATTGATCCTTAAGACATAGGATTCACAGCCAGGCACTCAGAGGGGAGAGGCAGGAAGATCTCTGTGAGTGTGAGGCTAGCCTGGTCTACAAAGTGAGTCCAGGACAGCCAGGGCTTGTTACATAGAGAAACTGTGTCTTGAAAAACAAAACAAAACAAAATGGGATTCACCTATGGAACCTTTGTTTGTAACTGGCTGTTGACTATACTTAGAGAAACACTTTAAGACCATTGACTTTTCTTTGATACTGATCTAGACCCTAGAAATGATTTGATTCTGCCATAAGTTAAGAAATAGCCAAGTGTGGCAGCATGTACCTATAATCCCAGTATGGGGGAGGTAAATTGAGAAGGATTACTACAAGTTTGAGGCTAGCCTGTTACAGGCAGAAAGTTATAGAGCGATCAGGGCTATGTAAGGAGACTGTCTTGAAAAGATGTTTAAAAGGCTCATAAGATGGCTCAGTAGATAAAGGTGCTGTTGCTATCCCTTAAAGTTTCATCTCCAAGACCAACTTGGTAGGAAGAAAGGTACTCATGCAAGTTTTTTCTGACTTCAACATGAGTGTGCTCTCTCTTTCTCTCTCTCTCATACACACAGAGTAAATGAATGTATTTTAAAATTTTAAATGTATTTTAGTTTAAAAAGTCATTTTCTAAGAAAATCCCAGCACTTAGGATGGAGAGGCAGGCATCTCTATGAGTTCAAGGCCAGCCTGGTCTACATTGAGAATTCCAGCTAGCCAGGGTTAGATAGTGATAGTGAGAGCTTGTCCCAAAATTTTTAAAGAAGGGAAAAAAACAGTGGAGATAGAGGCAGCAGAGTTAGGAATCCAAGGTCATCCATCACTATATAGTTTGAGGCTACCTTGGGCTACATGAGACTGTATCAAAACAAAATGGAAGAATAACAGACAGAGATAAAAATATCTGGGCCAGGTGGTTGGTGGCACATGCCTTTAATCCAGCACTTGGTAGGCAGAGGCAGGCAGATCTCTTTGAGTTTGAGGCCAGTCTGATCTACAGAGTAAATTCCAGGAGAGCCAGGGCTACACAGAGAAACTCTGTCTCAAAAAAACAAAAACAAACAAACAAAAAAGGGAAAATTTGTGTATACTAAGTATGTACAGAGTTGCCCTATTCAATACAGTATAACTATTTACACAGTCTGCATTATATTATAATAAATAATATAGAAATGATTTCAAGTCTTCAGGAGGATATGCATGGTTATATGCTTATTTATATAAGGGATTTGAGCATCCATATAGTTCAGTGATGGAGCTCAATAAGACAGCTTTTCTTAATGTGTAAGGCCCTAGGTTCAATCCTCAGTCTCCCCTATCCTCCAAAAACATTTTAAAATTCCAAGAGGCTGAAGGTAGCTTAGTAATAAATACTCATAAGGTTTTATCCCAAACATCAAAAATAAATAGGTGGGGAAAAAAACCAACTCTATAGCATGGTGATGCATGTTTATAAGCCCAGCATTTGGGAGGCAGAGGAAGGAGGACCATGGGAAGTGCTAGGCCAGTCTGATGTACACAGCATGTTCCACTGCAGCTAGGACTACATTGTAAGATCCTGTCCCAAAAGAGCAAAACAAGGGCTCAAGTGCTGTGGAGCAAGATGAAGGGCTGGAGTTCTGATCCCAGGACTCACACTAAAGCAGGGCAGGTGTGCTGGCCAACTGTAATTCCAGGGCTCCGCTGCAGAGAGAGCGAGGAGATTCCTGGAACAAGCTGGCTAGCTATATTACACAGAATCTGAGCTCTGGATCCAGGAAGTCAAAAAATAGAAAGCGATTGTAGAGAATGAGAGTCTATGATATACAATTTGAAAGTAACTTTGTAAAGGCCAGGGGAAGGCAAACTTTGTTCTCAGGCTGAATCTGGCTGTCACCTAGGTGCCTCTACATAACCTTAACAGCGCCACTGTCTCTAGTTTTAGCCTTCATTCCATTTTTCTTTTCTGCTGCTTTTGTGACACTAGGGATAGATCTCAGGGCCTTCTGCACAGTAGACAAGAACTCTACCACTGTGCTACATTTTAGGCACTACCCACTGCTGTTGCCATTCCAAGATTAGGTTCTCTTTCAGTGTACTGCATGGCTTTCCCATGCACAATGAAGTCTTTCAGGGATGTGGGTGGTTAACATTGTTTTACAAAGGTTATTAATTATAGCTGCTTAGTCCTTGAAACATAAGTTATAAAAACAAACATTTCCCTAAATAACCTCTGAGATGGTCTTCATCAATATTTTAAAAAAAGATACAACATTTTTCCTTTTTCCTCTCCCCCCTCTCTTTATTAAAAAAAAAAAGTTGCATTTCTAGTTCTTCTTTTTTTTTTTTTTTTTCCAAGACAGGGTTTCTCCATGTAGTCCTGGCTGTCCTGGACTTATGTTGTAGACTAGGTTGGTCTTGAACTCACAAGAGACCAGCCTGCCTCTGCCTCCCAAGTGCTGGGATTAAAGGCATGCACTACCACCACCACCACCACCTGGCTGAAAAGTTGTGTTTCTTTGATGGGCATGGGGGCTCATTTCTTTAATCCCAGCACTTGAGAGGCAGAGACAGGTGCATCTCTGTGACCTCAGGCCAGCCTGGTCTACAGAGTGAGTTCCAGGAAAGCCAGAGCTAAGTAGAGAGACCTTATTTCAAAACCTCCCACAAACATTCAATCAAACAGAAAACCTAGTTTCGGTGACAATATAGGCACACTATTAAGAATAGTTGGGAAGGCTTTTTCATTCTAACAATCTTTTCTCTTTGGACTAGACAATACACACCTTCCTTAATCTGGTATAGGAATCCTCTGTAAACAGATTCTTGTCTCCTTTTGAGAGACTATGCAGCTATCCTAGTAGAGTTCTGCCACAAAACACACAGAGTGTGAACTTATGCAATTTGTGCTGACTAGGTACAGAAGAACTCTGCTGCTTACAAAGGTTTTTCTTCTGAGTGGTTAGTTTTCTTTAGTCCATTCTAGGTGAACTTTTCGAAATCCGTCTTCTGGGTACATACGTGATCCTCTCCTCGTCTGACATAGATCGTAGAGAATACCCTAATTCTGAATCTCACAGCCAGTCTTGCATTTGCCTCCATTTTAACAGCGACACTTCTGACTGAGCTTCGTGTGGAAGAAGAGACCCTGGTCAGGAGTGCGGCAGCTACTGTCATTGCAACTCCACTTCAGACATCCTACCTCTAAGCAAGGAAGCAAATATGTCACAGTTCCTAAGCAATGAGAATGATGACAGCATGTTAAATATGTCCCTTAGTCTAAGTGAAGGGGAAAGTGACAGAATGCCCCGAGTAACTAGATCACTCAGTCTAAGAGAAAGTGAACCAGAGGACAAGTTTGAGGATGCCCATGAAAGTATCCCTGTGGCAACAACAATGAACCTCTTTTCATCCTTGGAAGAATGCACAACTGGGTTGTATTTATTTCTAAATAACAGATTCTCAGATGCCATCAATCTTATTCAACCGTGGTCAAAAAACAGCCCATACCACGCCCTAATATACAGTATGCTTATGGTTGTCAAGGCCATCCTGACCTTTGAGCCACAGGATATTCAGATTGGAATTAATGCTGCAAAGGATGCTTTGAAAACCTGCAACAATTTCCGAAAAAGACCTAGGATGACGACTTTATCTCGCCTAGTGAGTAGGCAGGGAATAAACTCTATCAAAGAGGAGGAATTGCATGCAGAAGTCTGTTATGCCGAGTGTCTGATCTTGAAGTCTGCCATAACATTTATACAGGACGACAGTTTGCTGAGTTTTTTTAAAAGTGGCATGAACTTTGGGTCAAGCTTTCAAATATACAAAGACTGCCAACGGGTCTTAGCACTTATGTCTGACAACCAGAGCAAAGCCCACAGACACCTGGATGGAGGGGTCAAATTTGGACTTGGCGTATTCAATCTGATGTTTTCACTTGTGCCACCAGCGTCACTTAAACCTCTTAACATGGTTGGCTATTCTGGAGACAGAGAAGTGGGCCTGGCTTTGCTTCACGAGAGTGCATCCGAACCCCACATAAATAACATCTTAAGCGTTTTCACTCTTCTATTTTATTACAATTATGTACGTGTAGTTGTTGGTGTTGAAAAGGTTTCCACTACTGCCACAGAGAGTCTCTTCCTAATCTACCTGGAGAGATTCCCCAACTGTGTTGTACTTAAATTTTTTTGTGCACGTTTTAGCATGCTAAGTGGAAATTTTGAAACCGCACAGTTAAGGTTACAAGAGTGCATCCTTACTCAGAACGAGTGGAAGCAGGTCCACCACCTCTGTTACTGGGAACTCATGTGGTGCCACATTTTCCTGCAGAATTGGAAGCAGGCATACAAATACGCCAATCTACTGTCTCAACATAGCAGGTGGTCTAAGGCAATATATATGTACAGCAAAGCTATAATACTGGCCTTGCTTCCTCCTGATTATGTGGAATCAGAAACTGAGAAAATGAGATCTGTCTTCTTACATGTGGATAGCCTTAGAATCAAAATTTTAGGCTCTTCTCTACCAATAGAAAAGTTTATTGCTGAGAAAAGTCAGCGCTACGGTTCCACAACAGGCTGGTTTACAGCACAGCCCCTTCTGGAATTCATTTACGCCTGGAGTGGTTTCCGAGTCATGAGCAAGAAAATAGAGCTTATTTCAAGTTGGCTAGCAATAATTGACAGAGGAAAAGACCTTTTGAGTGAGAATCAAAAAACAAGCAAGGAGTATGGCACAGATGACATGAGTTTGCTAAATTTGTTGAAAGGTCTGTGCCTGAAACACTTAGGCAAACACTTGAAGGCTGAGCACTACTTTATTCGTGTTATCAAGAAGGAGAAAATGTTAAAATATGACCGCTACTTGGTGCCATACAGTTACTATGAGCTGGGAATGCTGCACTATCTGAAGGGAGACTACACCAGTGCCATGAAGAACCTAGACCACATAAAGAACTATAAAGACTACTCCATGGAAGCCCGGCTACAGTTTAGGGCTCACGTTGCCCTTGAACAGATCTCTAAATTAGAGAAGTGATTCTTAACCCAGTGTACTTTAGTTTAGTAGAAGTGTGATATCTATGATCAGTCA
Source organism: Psammomys obesus (assembly GCF_907164565.1). Taxonomy (NCBI): domain Eukaryota; kingdom Metazoa; phylum Chordata; class Mammalia; order Rodentia; family Muridae; genus Psammomys; species Psammomys obesus. Next base: position 43,717,205 of record NW_026585644.1, read on the forward strand.
AGTAATTAGTGGGTGGAAAAGTAATTCCTTCGTGGAAAGCAAAAATCCAAGAGGCAGGCGCTAAGAATCTGATAAGAAAGGCATATGTCATTTCTTTGCCCCCTCTCCTTCTCCTTACCCATAAAATGCTTAGACAAAAAAACGGAGTGATGCACATTCTTGGAAAAGGAAAGGCAAATGCTGTACATTGCAAAAACATGAGTTATTATGTTAACAGTTTGAAAACCTCCAAAGGTTTTGCCTCCCATTAGATACTGAATACATCTTGCACATAACAGAGTGAATGTTTATCTGTTAAAGAAATGACCTCAGTATCTTACTGTTTCAAAAATAATGGCACACTCGGTAGTATAAACTCTGAAAGGTTTTCCCTTATAAACAATCGTTTTCATGGGCTTTTATATAGAAGATGATTTTCCCCTGTGTGATAAGGAATATTTTTTACACTTTTACATAAGGAATACTAGGACGCTTTATTTTGAATTTATAATTTGCCAGAGAATAGAGAAGAAAGAAGTCTCCATCCACATATAATCCCTATGATGATAATTGGAGGAAATCAAGATGATGATAGACTATTGGGTAAACAAACAAACAAACAAACAAACACCAGGGAAATGGCTTAGCAAAGCTTGGCAAATTTGCCATAAGCATGAAGACTAGAGTGTGGTTCCCCAGAACCCAGGTAAATTCCTGTAAGAGGTGGGAGGAGATGGGTGTCCCAGGAACAAGCTGGCTAGTTAGAATGAGCCCACGTCTGAGAGCTGTAGGTTCAGTTGAGGCCTCCTCAACAAGGTGGAGAGCAATCAAAGACTGCTAACACCATCCTCAGGCCTCCACATGCACAGGCACACACATACATGTGTCCACGTGTGGGAAGAAGCAAGCACAGGCATATTACACACAACGGAAACAATTGAAAATGAATAAACATTTTTAAGGGAAAAAGGTGAGGCTGTTGGAGGTACAGTTAGTGACTGACTAGCCCTTGCTTTCACTGTCTTCTCTGAGGTGTAATTTCTATCTTGATACCAGCCAGCTCTTCAACGTCAGTAAGCCATTTGATTGGCCAATCTGAGAGCAAATGGTAGTAAGAGATTTGGGACTTGGTGTTGTTTTACCTGCCTCAGGGATAAAAACTGGTCCCCAGTTTCCAGAGCAGTAAGTTGGGCTGAGTATATCCTCGCCCCTTGAAACAAATATGAGGAGAGAAGCAGACACAGTGATGTAGCCTTATAACCCTATTGCTCTCAGGCTGAGGCAGGTGGATTCATCTTCTACCCATTCCTGGGCCACACAGAAAGACCTTGTGTAAGTGAAACAAAACAAAAAGTGAGGTTGATAATGACAGTGTTGCTTGGTTATAAAAGTGCTTGCCTAAAATGTGCAAGACCCTGAGTCTGATCCCCAGCACCCCACCAAAAATAATTATGTGGCTTTTTTTACTTTCTAAGTTTGGACTGCTAAAAACATGCTATCTTAATGCTTAATGAGTGTTGTGTCCAAAGAACTAACTGGAGCACAGTGAGGTGGCAAGTTATTTCAGATTTAGCAATGCTTGGTTTTTTAGATTTTAATTATTTTTAATGTGTATCTGTGTGTGTATATGTGTGTGTGTGTGTGTGTATGTGTGTGTGTGTGTGTCTGGGTGAGTGAGAAAGAGAGACAGAATGCAAGTGAGAGAGGAGTTACAGGCAGCTGTGAACTGCCTGACGTGGGTGCTGGGAACCAAACTTGAGTCCATCTGGAAAAGCACTGCACACTCATAACTGCTGAGCCATCTCTCCAACCCCATAGTTGTTTTGTGTGTGTGTGTGTGTGTGTGTGTGTGTGTGTGTGTGTTTTCTCTCAAGACAGAGAGAGAGAGAGGGGGAGAGGGAGAGAGGCTATTCTCTTGTGTCTAATCTCATCCGTTGGGAAGTGATGACAGAGGATCAGGGTTTTAGGGTCATCCTGAGTTACAAAGTGAGTTAGCAGCTAACCTGGACTACACAAGACTCTGTCTCAAAAACAAAAACAAAAGTAACTTTCATACTTTTCATTTATTGCTTTAGAGTTCGTAAAAGTGTCTTCATCTTAGGAAAACAAGACGAGCTTAAATTGATGCTGGAGAAATCAATCCTGGTTCTCTGAGGTTGTGAACCTTTCCCCTGGGCAAGGCACATAATCCTACTCAGTACAAAGACCCATCATTTTATAATTGGATTTTATATTAAAGATATGGTGTTCTGGAGGTGTTTTTCTGAATATCATTCTTTGCTTTGCTTGGGCACATAGTTTGTTTTACACGAACTTTTGTAGTGTTTTAGTTCTCTATATTCCCCAGGTCCAGTTTTTCTGCATTCCCCCTCCTCTTATTTTGGTCCTTGGAAATTGAGTCCCTGGCTGCTAACATGCTAAGCAGGTGTTTTACTATTGAGACATATTCATAACCCCCTTGCATCCATTCTTTGCATATCTATCTATCTATCTATCTATCTATCTATCTATCTATCTATCTATCTATCATCTATCTATCTATTTTTTTTTTCAAAACAGGGTTTCTCTGTGTGGCCCCGCTGTTATGGAACTCACTTTGGAGACCAGGCTGGCCTTAAACTCAGAGAGTTGCTTGCATCTGCCTCCGAAGTGCTGGGATCAAAGGCATGTGCCACAACTGCCAGGCTCTTTGCATTGATTTAATCATGTCATTACACAGTAAAAAATAAAAATAGACAATTACCTACAAGACTATTTATTCATGCATTAAAAAGACAGGAACATACAGTACCCTTTTAGAGGGTTGCTAGAGAATAGTCAGGGTAACAAAGTGAGACTCCTGTCAATATAACAGTAAGAAAACAATAAACCATTATTAATGTTAACCATTAGGGTTGGGATATAGTTCAATGATAAAGGACTTAACTAACATGCTTGAAACTCTGGGCCTCTCAATGACCACCCCCCCATTCTATATATCGATGATGTTGATGAGTTCTTACAGTGCCTGGCATAGGTGTGTTCCTGCGTCCTGTTGTGTGTCCCTCCTTACCACCCCAGTCTCTCTTGATGCTATGATTACAAGTATACAGCACTACTCCAAGCTTATACAATGCTGGGATCAAACCTAGGCATTCATACACACACTCTACCAACTGGGCTACATCCCCAGCTCAAACACAGAAGTTTTCTTATAGAAATAAAATGTGGTCTGGTGTGATGGTGTTCCAGCACTCTGAAGGCTGATGCAGGAAGATCTTAGTTCTAGGCTAGCTTGGACTACATAGTGAGAGCCTGTCTCAAAAGACAATAATTTTTTTTTAATTCTATTTAATCAGCCAGGCATGGTGGCACACACCTAATCCCAGCACATGGGAGGCAGAGAAGCAGGTGGATATCTGAGTTCAAGGCCAGCCTAGTCTACAAAGTGAGTTCTAGGATGGCTAGGACTACACAGAGAAACACTGTCTTGGGAAAAAAAAAAAGGAAAAAATATAAGCTGAGCACCTACTATATGCCAGGGATAGAGCTGGTTGTGAAGTACATGGTTGCCAATGAAACAAAACATGGCCCCTGCTCACCATTAGAGGGCTTCTAGGGTTAGTGATGTCTTAGTTACAAAATTTTAAAGCTGAAACAATTTTGGATTATCTAATCACACATTTTCATTTCTATATGAGGTGACTAAAATCCAATCAGTGGAATAACATTTACCCACACTTGTGTGCTCACATGCAAGCAAACACACACACAAAGGGAAAAAAAAATCTCGGTTTTTAACTATGCATGGTAATGGATGCTTGTAATCTCAGTACTTGGGAATGAAAGCCAGCCTCAGCTTCACAGCAAGTTCAACGACAGGATGGGCTAAACGAGACCCCACCTAAAAACAGATAATTCTGACAGCAGAAAACATAGCAACAAAACTATAGCAGTATTTTCTGTGTGTGCTTCCTGTGTGGGGACATGTATGTGGGATGCACATTTGTGTGGCTGAACACATGGAAAGGGCTTAGGGTCATTGTCACATCTTCCTGAGTCACTTCTCCAGCTGTGTTTGTGTGTGTATGTGTGTGTATTATATGCATGTATACATATATGCATGTGATGGCCTGGCAGGCACGTGTTGCAGAGAGAGGTTGACTTAAGATGTCTTCCTAAATCACTTATTACTTTTACTATTAATCTTTACTATTAATCTTTAATTATTAATCTTTACTATTATTATTTGAGACACGGTCTCTCCATGTAGCTCTGGCTATCCTGGAACTAATACTGTAGATCAGGTTGGCTTTGAACTCACTGAGATCCACTTGGCTCTGCCTCCTAAGTGCTGAGATTAAAAGCCTGTGCCACTACGCCCAGCTTCTACGTTGTTTTTTGAGTCAGACCTTCTCACAAAACTTGGAACTTGATGCTTTGGCTGACACAGCTGGCTAGCAGGCCTGGGATGGAGCAGTCACTGTTCCCCTCTAAGCCCTGAGGTGGCAGATGCATGCTGCCATGCCAGGCTTTTATGTGAGTGCAGAGGATCCAAACTCAGGACCTCATGGTTGCATAGCAAGGACTTTACATGCTGAACCATCTCACAAGCCCTCTACCTTGGTTTTGTTTGTTTTGTTTTCTGAGACAGGGTCTCTCTAGGTAGCCTTGCCTTGCCTTTGCCTCCCTACTGCTGGGATTAAAGGTATACACCATCACTCCCTACTTAAAACACATGTGTGTGAGGGCTGGAGAGATGGCTCAGCGGTTTAGAGCACTGTCTTCTCTTCCAGAGGTCCTGAGTTTAATTCCCAGCAACCACACGGTGGCTCACAACCATCTATACTGGGATCTGATGCGCTATTCTATCATGCAGGCATCCATGCAAATAGAGTGCTCATGTGTATAAGTACATCTTTAAAAACGTGTGTGTGTGTACAAAAGTCACAGAACTGCAGGAGTTAGTTCTCTCCTTCCACAAACCTCCCAGAGATCAAACTCAAGTCATCAGCGATAGCAGCAAGTTCCTTTACCACTGAGTCCTCTCACTGGACTAGAGGGGCTCATCTGTCTTTGAGGTGGGCCAAGATTCTCATGCTTTCAGTGCAAGCAAGCACTTTACTAACAGCCCTTACCCCAGCCCAATATTTTATGCTTGCATGTAAGTCTGAGCACCACATAGGAACCTGGTGACCAGAGGAGTGTATCAGCCCCTGCCACTGTGTGGAGACTGGGGATTGAATCCTGGCCATCTGAAGAACAGCCAGGACTTCTAACCACTGAGCTGTTTCAAATTTTTTTTTTCCGTTCATTCTCTGTGTGTAAGGGCAGCCTCAGCTTTCATTCTCAGGAAATCCACCCACCTTCATTAACACAAGATCTTATTGGCCCAAATCTTGACAATTAGCCTAGTGAGCCCCAGCAATCCTTTTGTTTCAACTTCCCAGCCATGGGATTACAAATGAACACCACCAAACTGGGTTTTTGTAATACAGCTATTCCTAGTCCCTCAACAAAATATTCTTGATGAATAAACATATACATAGAGGAGAGACACTTCTACTGGCTGGAAAAGCTAGAATACTTTAAATATCTTTTACCTAGTTGCAACACAATACTTGCACCTGAATTTTTATTTATTTATTTGTTTGCTTATTTATTTTTTGGTGACAGGGCTGGTCTGGAACTACGTAGACCAATCGGTCTCGGACTCCACCTACCTCTGCTTCCCATGTACTGGGATTGAAGAAAGGCCAATGTACTACGTGTGGCCCAAATGCAACTTAAATTTCTGATCGTTTGGACAGGGTAGGGGAGTAGCCTTGTCTCAAAAGAGAAAGAAAACATAAGGCCAAGCCTTTTGCGGGAAAGAATGAAGTTTAAAATGCAAGTGAACATGTGTAGCTCTTCTATTCTGCGTTTTTAAAAGGTCAAACATTTTTTCCCACACCCTAATAACTTGGAATTTACATTAGCCCTTTGTAGATTTACAGAGGGTTTTAGCTGGCAAAGTCTAACTTAATTCCTGAAAGCTCCTTAATATAAGCAGTCAGTCACTCAATGAGTGAAGGTTTTAAGAAGGATTATTTAATATGAAATTACAGGTAGTAATAAAAAGCTGATTCATTTTTGTTTTTGCTCTTTTGCTTGATAGTCTTTTAGCTCAATTTTTGTTCATCACCTTTGTTTTTTTCGTATCGGCAGGATCTCAGCATTTACTACCTTGCATCACTTTTCAGTATCACAGTCTCGAAAAAGATTCTGCAGTATGTCAGGGCCCAATTAACCACGTGCCCATAAATCTGAAACAGAAGCAAGGGCTGTATCCCTTTCCACCAGAGTGGTTTGTAATGAGTGACGGTATTCAACACAATCCAGCGCCGATCATTCCGATTTTCGCACCGCCCTTGGGATTTACTGAGCGCACGTCCCAAAATCGCATTTTATCTGCCCCCAAAGAGCCAAATAAGAATCTACGCCATTCACTTCAGCTTCTGGAGCTTTAAGATTTACCCAGAGAGCATTCAGTTGAATCCATGGCAAAATCTCATTTTCATACCCACTTGCCTTGAGGGCATAGTACGAACAATTTCCTCTTACAAAGATCACTTGAAATGTTCACGGTGGCTGAGTGAACTCAGATGTCCTAGTATACAACCTGCACGGCAGGTGACTCCGCCCAGTAGTTGGAAGGAGGCAAAGGACTACAGAGCCGAGGATTCTGGGGGAAGGAAATGACGTCAGGAGCAAAGCATGCTGGTCGCAGGCGGGCCGACTCAAGACAGCTTGGTCGCGTGTGAGCTGAGTGGGATGTAGTGAGGCGTCCTCCTGGGTGGTCGGGAGTAAACAGCCGGCTTGCGTACGCTGCACAGCTGCGTGCAACAGTGGCGGGTGTGGTGGCCGCAGTGCAGGGCCCGGCCTTCTAACTCGAGAGCCTCGCTGGCGCGTCCTCAGCGCTCTCCATGGACATTGGCGCAGACTCCTCTGGAGAGAGTAGGTGGGAATCCGAGAACTCCGCATCAGTTATGCCTGTAAGGGGGTTACGGAGAAATCCTTTTATCGAAGGAAAGCGGAGCTGAAGGGTTTGAGTCTCATCTGGAGGCCAGAGTTTAAGGCCAGGCTGAAAGCGGTATCCGGAATTGGGAGAAGACGGTGGAGTAGACATCAGAGGAGTTGCAGAATCACACCTGTTACCTTTCGGTAGCTCAGGCTGAATTATAAATAACTTTTCTTTTTCCGGATATGGTAAAAAAAAAAAAAAAAATCTCAAGAACCTTAGTATCAGTTTCTTATACCAAAAATAGGCTTTTCGTTTGTTTATTGTTCCTTTTGAGACTGGAAAACCGCACTGTGTCTCAAATTGATGTTCTCAGTGTGGTATGACAGTAAGTGTGAGTTACCAAGACCGGCTCTGTGTATTAATGCTTACTTGTATTAAAAAAAACTTGTTGATTTGAGGCACATTACAGACTTGCTACCTCCAGAATGGCGATTAAGGGTTAAAACACTTGCTTGTGTGGAATATGCATAGTAACTAACCCAAATCGGTAATGGTTTTAGATCTGGCCAGCTGGTAACCATGAGTGAATGGATGAAGAAAAGCCCCTTAGAATGGGAAGATTACGTTTATAAAGAAGTCAGAGTGATAGCCAGTGAGAAGAAGGAGTACAAAGGATGGCTTTTAACTACAGACCCAGTCTCTGCCAAGTGAGTATGCATCTTACCTTCCTGAAATGACAGTCCTATTTACTGACCTGGATAACCAAGATGAGAAGGCAGACCAATGAGAAGCTGGTTATTCCCCCCACCATAAGAATGGCTTTTGAGCCTGGTGTGGTAGTACATGCCTGCAATCTCAGCACTCAGGAAGGCAGAGACAGGTGTCTCTCCATGAGTTTGAGGCCAGCTGGTCTACAAAGTGAATCCAGGACAGCCAGGGTTACACAGAAAAACTCTGTCTTGAGAAACAAACAAAAGAATTGCTTTTGAGCTAAATGCCATTTTTAACTGCGGATTACAATAGCAAACTATACACAGTTATAGGAATAAAAAATATACATTCTCTCCTCTCCTAACTCTTCTTTCACAGGGTCTCATGTAGCCCAGGCTGGCCTTGAGTGGGCTGTACAGCTAAAGATGACATTAAACTTCTGATTCATCTGCTTTTACTTCCTGAATGCTAGGACACTGCAGTCAGCCTTTTCTTTCTTTCTTTTTTCTTTCTTTCTTTCTTTTTTTTTTTTTTTTTTTTTTTTTATAAGTCTCACATAACTCAGGCTGGCCACATTGTGTAGCTGAGGATAAATGTGAACTCCTGATCCTTCTATGTCTGTCTTCCATATATTGAGACTAGGTGTGAGCTACCATAGTTTCGAGAAATTCTCTCAAAAAGTAAAAAAGGGCTGAGGCTTCGTAGAGGGAAAATGCCAATACCGTTTACTGGCAAAATCTAAACTTTATTGAAGTACCAAGTAGAATTTTGAAAAAACTGTGGAGGAGGATTATATCATACCCTCTGTCTCCCATTCTCTGTATTTATTGTGAAATGTATCAAACTCAAAATCTTCCTACTTTAGCCTCATGGGCACTGTGATTATAGGCATGAGCTATCATACCAGGCTGAAGCTAATATCAGAAACTGAGGACAAGATTACAAAAAGGCTATTAAGCTAATTCCATTTATGAGTACAAACACCCAGATCGTTAATATATAGTCTCCTACAAAGAGACCTTGTTTTCAAAATAAAAAATTTCACTTCCATACTACTCTTTCCCCAAAGCCTCATAATTCTTAGCATATTTATGAGAAAACTCCTCACAGCCAAAAACTGAGACACTCTAAAAACAGCTCACTTGTACTTTTCAAAACTCTCAAGATTATAGGAAGCAAATTAAGATTGAAAAACAGATCAGAGGAGAGCAAGGAAACTGAAAAACATCAGAGGAGAACTAAATGAAACCTAAGATCTTGGATTGGAAATGTAACCTAGGATCTTAGATTAGATTCTAGAACAGAAAAAAGACCATCCGTGGAAAAGGCAATGCCAAATAACATCTGTGGTTTGGTTAGTATAAACTTAGTTTTGACAAAAGCACCATCAGTATGTGCGACTTTGGGGTTAGCTTAGTGATGGGTGGATACTCTGTAATGACTTTACAACATCTTTTCTGTTAGTCAGAAATCGTCTGTGTTTATGACAAATGGCCTAACTCTTAAAAAAAAAAAAAAAATATATATATATATATATATATATATATATATATATATATATATATATATATATATATATGGCAGAAGTGGCCACTAAACCTTTAATTGTAGGATTTAGGAATTAGAGGCAGGACCGTTTCTGTCTTTTAAGACTATTTTCGTCTATAAAATGAGTTACAGGCAGGGCTATACAGTGTCTCAAAAGAAGAAATCAAACAAACAACAAAAACAAAAAGGTAGGGGCCTTACCAAGTTGCCCCAGGCTGGCCTTGAGTTTTGATCCTCACACTTCATCCTTAAGAATAGCTGGGATTATATGTCTTTGCACTGAGGTCTGTTGTGGAAGTTTTCTAAGTTTCAGAATTATTGTTATAAATATGTTCATAATATTTTAAGTATGTTGCCTTATTACTAATATTGTGTCCCTTTTGTCTGTCTTGCCTAAGGTTTGTGAATTTTGGTTTTGTTTTGTTTTTCAAAAAACAACTTGGGGCTCAGTGTGGTGGCATACACCTTTAGTCCCAGCACTTGGGAGGCAGAGCAGGTGTATCTCTGAGTTTGAGGCCAACCTGGGCTTCAGAGGAAGTTGTAGGACAGCTTGGGCTACATAGACAAACCCTGTCTTGAAAAATAAACAGGCCTGGTGGTGGTGGTGGCGGTGGTGGTGGCGGTGGTGGTGGCACACGCCTTTAATCCCAGCACTTCAGAGGCAGAGGCAGACAGATCTCTGTGAGTTTGAGGCCAGCCTGGTCTACAGAGTAAGTTCCAGGACAGCTAAGCTAAGACAGAGAAACCCTATCTTGAAAAAAAAAAAGAAAAAAAAGAAAAGGAAAAACCAAAAGAGAAAACTTTGAGAGTGCATGTATGCACGTGTATACTTGGTGCTAAGGATTGAACCTAGAGCCTCATACATGCCAGACACAGACTCTACCACTCAGTTTACCCACCTTCAACTTTGGGTTCGATTATCCTTTGGCTTCTGCTTTAATATTTTTGAGTTTGAATTTTTAAATATTTTAAAATTTCTTTAAATTTATGCTTTGTTTTGTGTGTTCAGCTTTAACGTTTATTTTTCTTCACAGGTTTATGTCTATGGTCTATGTGCATGTATATAAGCATATTCATGCGTGGCATGTGCAGTGCAGTTAAGCAGGAACATAGGTGGGGTTTCCCACCTGAACCCAAAGCTTGCCATGTGGCTAGGCTAACCAGCCACATGGCTCTGGGGATCTTCTGTGATGCCCACATGCTGGGATTCTACCTGGACTGCCAGGGATCCAGCCTCACTCCTCGACACAGCTTCATCTACTTTTGCTTTTAATTCTATAGTTAAATGTTTACCTTGTCTTATACATATAGAAGGCGTTTATAACCCTTTTTATGTTTTTCTTTGTGCTAAGCATGCACTCCAAGCCTTTCACTCTTTAGATACTACAATAGCTATGTCCTGTAATGATTAGCTAGGCCAAATGTGTAAATTTTTAGGAGCTCGGTGAATACTTGTGGAACAAATAGAAGCACTTGGTGGTGAGATGATTAATTTTTAACAGGGACAGTTGTTCCCTTTTGTCCAAGGACCTGTTTGGGTTGGTGATGCTCTCATTCCACTGCTTCTTCATAGTTCTTGAGGTTTTTCTTTTGAAAATCTGCTCTGAACTTATCTTTTCTTTACAGTATTGTCCTTGTGAACTTCCTTGAAAATGGCAGATTGTCTGTGACTGGAATTATGGGACATTCTGTGCAGACTGTGGAAGCTGTGAATGAAGTGGACCATAGAGTAAGAGAGAAGCTGGTTCATTTGTTCACATCTGGAGATTCTAAAGGATACAGCCCTGAGGATCTGGAAAAGAAAAAAAATAGCCTAAAGAAATGGCTTGAGAAGAACCACATTCCTGTCACTGAACAGGGAGATGCACAAAGGACTCTCTGTGTGGCTGGGGTTCTGACGATAGAGCCCCCATATGCTCCAGAGAACTGCAGCAGTTCTAATGAGATCATCCTGTCCCGTGTTCAGGATCTGATTCAAGGACATAGTTCAGCCTTCCAGTGAGAGGCCAAGCACTATGAACCCGACCCAAAGGACGTCACTGTTTGATTCTGTATTAAATGCTTCGAATGTAAGTTGATTGTATTATAGGACTTCAGAAGCGTGTGTGTGTGTGTGCATGCATATTTTAAGTTTTTGTAAACTCAGATGAGATCATTAGTGATGATTTCCTTGAGAAATGAAGGGTACATGAATAACATTCCGTGCACTGAAATTAACACAAGAAAGTCAGACTTGTAAGGAGCTTTTTGTGATGAGGGTAAATCACCTTTTTTGTGAGGCAAGAATGCGTTTTGAATAGGTGTAACAATGTGAAATAAATTTATAAATTTCAATATAAGATATTAAGGTAAAAATCAGAGTCTCAGGTCCCTTGACTAACTATATCTCTGTTCTTAAAATGTTGGTCTTTCACTTTCACATGGACATATATGCAACTGAAATACCAGTACACATAAACACACACACACACACACACACACACACACACACACACACACACAAAAAGATTAGGGGCTGGAGCAATGGCTCAGAGGTTAAGAGCACTGGTTGCTCCTTTCAGAGGTCCTGAGTTCAATTTGCAGCAACCACATGGTAGCTCACATCCATCTTTTACGAGATCTGGTGCCCTCTTCTGGCAGGCATACATGCAGACAGAATACTATATACATAATAAATAAATCTTTAAAAAAAAAAAAAAAGGATTAAAAAAGAATGTTGCTTTTTGCTGGGTTGTGGTGGTGCACTCCTTTAATCCCAGCACTTGGGAGGCAGAGCAGGCAGGTAACTGAGTTCAAGGCCTGCCTGGTCTACAGAGTGAGTTCCAGGACAGCCAGGGCTACACAGAGAAACCCTGCCTGGAAAAACAAAAACAAACAAAAAGTTGGTCTTTGAGGTTGATTCAGCAACAATTTTTGAATTAGAGTAAGCTGTGGTTTGGCTGTAGCTTGTGCACCGTTCCAGTTCTTATGATGGGAACTTCTAACTTTAAGAGATGAGACTTAGAAGCCAGGCATGGTGGCTCAGGCCTTTAATCCTAGCACTTGGGAGGCAGAGGCAGGCAGATCTCTGTGTGTTCCAGGCCAGCTTGGTCTACAAAGTGAGTCTAGGATAGCCAAGGCTACACAGAGGAACTCTGAGTCAAAAAACAAGCAAACAAAAAGAGAAGAGACTTGGGGCTAGAGAAATGGCTCAGCGGTTAAGAGCACTAGCTGTTTTTCCAAACGACCCACGCTCAATTCCCAGCACCCACATGACAGCTTACAACTGTCTAACTTCAGTTCCAAGGGATCTGACATCCTCACACAGATATGCATGTAGGCAAAACACCAATGCACATAAAATAAAAAAATCATTTTTTAAAAAGTGAGAGATGAGACATAATGGCAGTCATCAAAGGTGTGCCTTATAGAAGTGTCTTACAGTTTTATTGCTGTGGACATCAGGACCACAGCAACTCTGGGTTTTTGTTTTTGTTTCCTGAGAGGGTTTCTCTGTGAAGCCTTGGCTATCTTCGACTCACTTTGTAGACCAGGCTGGCCTGGAATTCACAGTGATCTGTCTGCCTGTGTCTCCCTGAGTGCTAGGATTACAGGTATGCACCACTGCTGGCTGACAGTTCAGAGGCTTAGTCCATTATCGTCATGGTGGGAAGCATGGCGGTGTGCAGGCAGACACGGTGCTGGAGGGGACAAGAGTTCTACAGCTTGATTCACAGGCAGCAGCAGGAGACTGTGCCACGCTGGGCAGAGCTTGAGCATAGGAGACCTCAAATCGTGACCACAAGGTAAAACACTTCCTCCAAGAAGGCCACACCTACTAACAGCGCTACACCCTATGGACCTAGTAGTACTCAAATACTTGAGACTATGGGACCATTCCTATTTAAAACACCATAGGCAGGATTGTGGGACTTGGTCTCAAACTCCTGTTCGATGATGTAAGCTATTCTTTTACTGTGCTGTGGTGCATCTGGGAAAGGAAAAGTCTGTATGTGAACATGCTCCAGCACTGACCAAATAGAACTGATGCCATATTACTGTACTTTACCTCCAACATTGAGCTCAGTTTCTCTTCTTAAAAAGCTTGTTCCAAGTAGTTAATTTTAGTGACCCAAAGCTGACTAATAATAGATTATTATTATTTATGGTTGAAAGTTTGGATGCTGGTTAAAAAAAAAAAAAAAAAAAAAAAATTGTTCTTTTTGTTTGTTTTTGAGACAGGGTCTCACTATGTAGCCCTGGCTGTCCTAGAACTCATTCTGTAGATCAGGCTGGTCTCAAACTCAAGAGATCCATCTGCCTCTGCCTCCCAAGTGCTGTGATTAAAGATATGTGCCACCACACCCAGCTGTGTGCCTTTTTTTTTTTAATGTATTTTTGGTTCTTAGTCGATAGCCCTTGCTGATTTTGACCCCCTTGACCTCACAATCTCCTTGCCTCAGCCCCCTGTGCTGAGTGCTGAGATTATAAGTGTAAGCCACCATACCTGGCTTTTCCTCACAGCTGTAAGCATGATTTAAAAGATGCTCAATCCTCACTCAGAAAGACAAACCGGATGGGCGTCAGAAGAGGGAGAAAACAGGAAACAGGACAGGAACCTACAACAGAGGGCTCCTGACTCTACCCAGCAGGATATCAAAGCAGATGCTGAGACTCATAGCCAAACTTTGGGCAGAGTGCATGGAATCTTATGAAAGTAGGGAGAGATAGAAAGAACTGAAGGGGACAGGAGCTCCACAAGGAGAACAGAACCAAAAAAAATTGGGCACAGGGATCTTTTCTGAGACTGATACTCCAACCAAGGACCGACCATTCATGGATATAACCTAGAACCCCTGTATGGATGTAGCCCATGGCAGCTCAGTATCCAAGTGGGTTCCCTAGTAATTGGAGCAGGGACTGTCTCTGACATGAACTCAGTGGCTGGCTCTTTGATCACCTTCCCCTGATGGGGGAGCAGCCTTGCCAGGCCACAGAGGAAGACAGTGCAGCCAGACCTGATGAAACCTGATAAGCTAGGGTCAGATGGAAGGGGAGGAGGACCCCCCCCCCATCAGTGGACTTGGAGAGGGGCTTGGGAGGAGATGGGATTGGGAGAGAATGAGGGAGGGGGCTATAGCTGGGAAACAGTGAATAAACTGTAAATATAAGCAAAAATTTAATAAAAAATGAAAAAGTAAAATCCAGTGACTAAGACTCTTTAGAAAAAATTTAATAGAGGAAGGAGAATAGAAAAAAACTGGCTTGATCTTGGAAATTATTCTGACCAGGTAACACTGGTCAGAAAAGAAAGAAGCCATACAGGAAATTAACCACAGGGTCACTCAGGCTCGGTCTTAGCTCAGCAACAGATTCTGGGGCGTTCGTGTTGGTAATCTGTTGGGGACATGTTGTTTCTTGGCAACTGAATCCTCTGGCTGTTTAACCAATTCGCCTACAAATAAAACCTGCCTGCTGGAGAGGGCAAATGCTCCTCTCTGCCATGGAGACTGGCTGCTAAGGCAGTTTCCCTGTCGTTGCCTCAGCTAAGACCCCTGAGAGGTTAGTTCAGCTGTTTGTGATCCTAGGGCCGATGGTTGGGGCTCCAGCTTCCGCAAAGGCAGTCTTCCCCAAAGCTGCCTCTGCTTATGCCTGGCTCTAGGTGGCAGCCAGGGCAGCCTTTGAACATGACATCAATAGTACTTTAAAAAAGGACAAAACCAAACAAAAGACTTGGGCTGGCAAGATGGCTCAGTGGTTAAGAGCACATACTGCTCTTCCGGAGGACCGGAGTTTGATTCCCAACAGTCACAGACATGTCTCACACTATGTAGCTCTGATTGTTCTGAACTCACTTTGTATCAGGCTGGCCTCGAACTCAGAGATCTGCTTGCCTCTGTCTCTCAAGTACTGGGATTAAAGGCCAAGCTTCAAGCTTTATTGGTTTAATTGTTGGTTGTTTTTTTTTTTTTTTTTTTTTTTTTTTGAGCCAGAGTTTTTATGTGTAGCTCTGCTGTCCTGGAACTCACTCTGTAGACCAGGCTGGCCTCAAACTCAGAGATCCACCTGCCTCTGCCTTCCAAGTGCTGGGATTAAAGGCTTGTGCCACCACGTTCTGCTGGCTTTGAGATTTTTAAAAAATTGTTAGAGAAGCAAAGTTTGTAGTAATTTTTTTTTCTCACACAGTATTTATCTGATTTCCTAAACATCTCTATTGTTTCTCAGAGATATTATGGCTGAAATAGATTTTTTTCCCCTAAATTAAGTTTTAAAATCGTGTGAGCTGGTGAGGTGGGACAGTGGGCAAGGGCAAGTGCCACCAAGCCTGATGACCTGAGTTCCACAGTGTGGAAGCAGAGACCTGAGTCCTGCAAGCACCCCACACCAGCAAACAAACGTAAAAATAAAAGCACTAATGAAAATTTAAAAGCCTTCACAGTCAACTGTTAATTTCAAGAGTATTAATGGAAATGTATGATACTCTGAAAGACAGTGTGAGATGCTAGCTTGGGCTAAGGATTACTATCTAAATCATGCTTAGAATTCGGGAGAAATCAGTATATTGGGCGTCTACAGTTGTACATATTTAATTGCTTCTACTTCCAAATACAGTTGATCTTTATAAACCGTTGTTAAGAGATTTTGTTTTACGAAAGACATCCCAGGGTTGGGCAGATGGTCAAGTGTGTGATGTTCCTCCAGCACCAGCAGCAGGACCTGAGTTTGGGTCTCCAGCATTCATGCCTGATGTGGAGACATGAACCTTTGTGCTAGGTTGCTGAGACAGGCAGAACCTAGGGCCTGCTGGCTAGCCAGCCTAGCCAAAATGGCAGCTTCTAGGTTTGGTGATAGATCCTGTGTTGAAAATTAAGACAGGGTTGGAGAGATAGCTCAGCAGTTTCGAGCACGTGCTGTCCCTGCAGAGGGCCAGCGTCAGTGTTCCTGTGCCCTTCTCTGGCCTCCTTGGGCTCCTGCACAGTGTGGTGCACATACATTCAGGTACTTTTTTTTTTTTTTTTTTTTTAAAGTAAGATGGAGAAGTGATTGAGGAAGACATCCTGAATCAATGTCTGGCCTCAGTACACGCCTCTCTCACATGCATAAACCACAGACATAAATCATGAGAAATCACTTCCTTGTAGTCCTTGTAGTTTAATCATTCTGTTTTATCTATTTTTAACCCTTTTTTTTTTTTTTTGAGCTAGGATCTCTTATAGCCTAGGTTAGTCTTGAACAGTGGATGTAGCTGTGGATGGCTTTGAATTGCCTGATCCTCCAGACTTTGCCTCCCAAGTGCTGGGATTGTAGGTATGTGTTAGTATACCTGACAAAAAGTTATTTTTTAGAGAACCTGCGTGTCTCTCTGCTTCTGGGATATCTCAGGATGATCTTTTCTAGTTCCATCCATTTGCCTGCAAATTTCACGATTTCCTTGTTTTTAATAGCTGAGTAGTATTCCATTGTGTAAATGCACCACAATTTCTGTACCACAGTTCTTCAGTTGGGGAGCATCTAGATTGCTACCAGATGCTGGCTATTACCAATAATAGTATATGCTCACTGAAAAGTATATACCAATAATAGTATATACTCACTCATGGTATACTGAGTATACTCACTGAAAAGTGGATAGTAGCCATTTTATATAGGATAAACGTAATAAAATCTACAGACCTACAGAACTAAAAGACAAGGAGGACCCTAGGGAAGATGCTTAATTCTTATTCAGAAGGGAAAACAGAATGGACACCAGAAGCGGTTGAAGAGGGAACAGGACTGGAGCCCACCACAGATGTCCTCTAAAAGACTCCAACCAGCACAGGATCGAAGCAAATGCAGTGACTCACAGCCAAAGTCTGGACAGAGCACAGGGTATCTTATGAAAGAGGGGATATAAAAGGACCCAGAGGGGACAGGGGGACAAGCCCCACAAGGAGACTAACAAAGCCAAATAAAGCAGGACCCAGGGAGTACTGCAGAGATGCAGTACCAAAGACCATCCACAGAGAGGACCTGATGCATCAAGCAAAGACCATACATAGAGAGGACCTAGACCCCCTGCTCAGATGTAGCCCACAGACAGCTCAGTCTCCATGTGGGTTCCTTAGTAAGAGGAGAAGAGACAATCTCTGACGTGAACTCTGTTTCCTGCTCCTTGATCACTTTTTCCTGGTTGAGTGACCTAGCCAGTCCACAGAGGAAGAGGATCCAGATAGTCCTGATGGAACCTGAGAGGCTAGGGTCAGATAGTAAGGGAGGAGGACCTCCCCTATCAGTGGACTAGGCAGTGGGATAGGGGAGGAAGAGGGAGGAAGGATGGGAATGGAAGGAGATGAGGGAGGGAGCAACAACTGGGATACAAAGTGAATAAATTGTAAATAATAATATTTAAGTAATGGGGGTAGGGGGGAAAGAATCTGTATCTGTTAAGATGGCTCAGCTGTTAAAGGCACTTGCTCCAAATGTGAGTTTCACCCCAGGTGGAAGGAGAGAACCAACCCCTGAAAGTTGACCTTTGATCTCCACGTGTGTGCTGTACACACACACACACACACACACACACACATACACACACAACTATAAAAGAATGTTTATAGAAAGGATTGGCCAAGTGTCCAGTGTAACCACTCCATTTTATATTCCATCAGCATCATATCAGGGCTGTAAATGTCCTGCCCAGAAGACTACAGTCCTTTGTAGTTTTCTGCATACAAGACTTATGCTGCTTTTTAATTGTTGTTTCTTTGAGACAAGGTTTCTCTGTATAGCCTGGAACCAGGCTGGCCTTGAACTCACAGAGATCTGTCTGCTTGTCTCTGTCTTCTGAGTACTGGGACTAGAGGCATATACCATCATCACCCAGCTTGTATAACTCTTTTATTTATTTTATTTTATTTTTATTTTTTTGAGATAGGACCTTGGCCTTTCTGTATTTGCCAGGCTGGCCTGGTACTTGCAGTATAGCTCAGCCTGGCTTCACACTTGCAACAATTCTTCTACCTCAGCCTCTCAAGTACACCATCACTCCATTAAACAAGCGCATCTTATTTCGGATGGAGAGAGACTTGAGGATCAAACCCAAGGCCTCTTGCATGCTAGGCAAGTACCCTACTAAGCGCTCCATCTGTAGGCCTGAGAGTGGAAAAGCAGAGTTAGAAAACCTGATACCTTTACTTCCTTTCCTTTTAGTTTTAGTAAGTATCCAGATTCTTCGGCTGCCTTAGCCACTCTGTGTGGCTAAATTCTGTGTGGCTAAATTCTGTTCCAGACTGATTGTATCCGAGTCCACGCCATACCTGTTCTGTGTCCTTGTTTGTTTTTGTGCTCTCAATTTCTACCATGTTGACTGGTCTTCAGCAGCCGATTAAATGCGATGCTTGAATGAAACTCAGAGGTGGGAAGCATTTCTGCAGCTCTGCTGTGGGTTTCAGGATAGCACTGTGCTATATTTTGGTTGTAAGCTGGCCTTTTCTTTTCTACTGAGACAGCATGCCTCAGTTAGTCTGTTCTTAGCCATGCTCACTGTAGGAAAAGGTATGAAAATTATGTGTACGTGCAGAGCTGTGCAGGGCCATTCCGGACACATCTGTGATTACCAGTGGCTTTGTTCTGGACCTCATTACATGGAACAGTCCCTCTGTGCTCATCGTATAGCACGGCTGTGATTTAGTATGACATCCTCGGTCACCTAGCATGCCACACCTTGCCACTCTTTTGGCAATCTTACAAGTAAACAACCCTTGAAACCAGTGGCTTTTTCTAGTAAACCTTGGGAGAGAAGAGTTAATTACTGAGCCCAGAAATTAAGGTTCCTGTTTAGGTTTTACATATTAGCCAAAGTCTACCTGATTGGACTTTGTTCAATTAGCACGGAGATAAGATAATGGTATGTGCATGTTTCAGACCTTGTAATGTAGGCCTAAGTGTGATAACATGAGTTTTGAAGTGCCAGCTGTTAGTATCAGCAACCACATACAAATCATATCTTCATTTTTTTGTTTGTTTTCGAGACAGGATTTCTCTGTGTAGCCTTGGCTGTCCTGGAATGGCTTTTTAGACCAGGCTGTCCTTGAACTCACAGGGATCCAGCTGCCTCCGTCCCCTGAGTGCTGGGACTAAAGGTGTGTACCACCATGGCCAGCTTAATTTTTTTTTTTCTTTGTGTAGTTTTGGCTCTCCTGGACTCACCCTGTAGACCAGGCTGGCTTCAAACTCACATGGATCTGCCTACCTCTGCCTCCCAGAGCACTGGGATTACAGGTGTGCGCCACTGTGCCCGGCTCATATCTTCACATTTTTAAAATAAGTGATTTAAAAAAAATTGGAACTTGTAAATCATGTTTTTTAATCCCTCTCCATCTATACATGACTTTTTCGTATTTGTGCCTATCATTTTCTTGACCTTTACCCTTCTATACAGCACAACATATAGTCTTACATACACATGCTTATTTTTTGTGCACATATATGCATGTATATGTGTGAGTGCATGTACACAAGCCACAACACTTATATGGAAGTCAGGTTAAAACATGTCCAGGTTGCAAGTTGGTTTTCTCCCTCTAGTGTGTGGGTCTGGGGATCCAGCTCAGGTCAGGTTTGGCAGCAAGTTTCTTTATCCACCGAGCCGTCTGCCCCACAGTACTTGCTTGTTAGAGTTGCTTCAGCAGAGGTTTCATGTGTAGTATTCTCAAATATGTTTACATTTTAGAATGTTTTTTGGCACAATGTGTATTTGAATAATAAGCTGTTATGCTTTATAAACATATCATTATTTCATTTTAAATAGAGGTCCCTCTACTCCCTTGACAGTACTGACATTTTGGACTGGATAAATTTTTAGTCTATATCTTTAGGGAGTCAGTTCTTTCTTTACCTTATGGGTTCTGAGAATTGAACTCAGGTCTGCAGGCTTGGCAGTAAGTTCATTTACCAGCTGAATCATCTTCCTAGCCTCCAAAATGTAGGTTTTGGGGGCTGAAGAGATGGCTTAGTGTTTAAGATCACTGTCTGCTCTTCTAAAGAACCTGGGTTCAATTCCCAGGACCTACATGGCAGCTCACAACTGTCTATAACACTAATTCTAAGGGACCTGACACCTTCATAATAATGTACATAAAATAAAATTAAATAAAAAACAAAATGTAGGTTTTGGTATGCTTAAAACTTCATTTCAACTGGTGGTAATCTTGTCCTCTAGGGAAAACTTGGTGACATCCAAAATCATTGTTGGTTGTCATAGCTGAAAGAAAGCGCTATTAGGGTCTAGTAGAGCCTGAGGACATTGCTTAGTATCCTTACAAGGCACAGGATCGTCCCAATAAAATGTCTCAAGCATGACCTCACTCCAACACACACACATACAAAATAAACAAAAATGTACCTCCTAGATTTTGTCTGGAAGGTGCATTCAGGCAAGTGCTGCTATGCCTAGTATCTAATGCATCTGAAACCCAAGGACAGAATGAAGAAAAATTCATGCAAAGTAAATCTGGGTACAAGTAAGTCTTTTGAGCTGCTTCAGTGCAGAAGGAAAACATGCATGGATAATCTCTGTGATATCAGTTTATTCAACATGGAAGAAAAATGAACCATGTCCATCATCTTTAGTAAAGCCCAGGATGGAGGTGGCAGTAAGTGTATTTTCTGTGTTTTTTCTTGCCTTTATGTTGTAAAACTGCTCACTCTTATGGCAGCGCTAAGGATGATCTTGAACTCCTGATCTTCCAGCCTATATCTGCCAAGGCAAGGCTTACAGGACTGTACTAACATGTCTGGCTTAAAGAACAAAACATAAACAAACAAACCTCGTGGTTTGCTGTATCCTTAATGAAAATGTTTATTTGTTTTATTATGCCATATTTATATATTTTTTGTACTATGTCAAATATCACTTTAAGTCCTGTTCCTCATCCCTCATTTGGGTTACAAGATTGATCAGGTGGCCTCCCCTCTTCTCTCCTTTCCTCCTCACCCCTGCTCTCCCCTCCTTTCAAACAATTCAACTCTCTGATGACAAAGCATTCAGATATACGAGCTTGTGTGGGCTGTGGTGGTTTGAATAATAATGGCCCCCATAAGCTCATATATTTGAATGCTTAGTCATCAAGGAGTGGCACTATTTGGAAAGGCTTGGGAAGTGTGACCTTGTTGGAAAAAGTGTGTCACTAGGTACAGGCTTTGACTTTTCAAAAGTCCAAGTCGGGGTCAGAGTCTCTTTCTCCCTGCTGCCTGCAGATCCAGATGAAGAGCTCTCAGCTACCTCTCTAGCATCATGCCTGTCTGTATGCGCTATGCTACCCACTCCGTGATAATGAATTTACAGTTTTTTAATTTATGCAGCGTTTTGCCTGCATGTGTGCCAGCAGGCCAGAAGAGGGCACCAGATCTCACCAGAGATGGTTATGAGCCACCGTGTGGTTGCTGGGAATTGAACTCAGAACTTTTGGATGAACAGCTAGCGTTCTTCCTTCTGAGCCATCTCTCCAGCCCTGGACTAACAAATTACATGCTTTCTTTTATAAAAGTAAAACTTGACATGGTCATGGTGTGTCTTCACAGCCACAAAATAGTGACTAAGATGAGTCATTCATATCAAACTGCTACACGTACAGTGTCAGATATGTTACAGGGTGATAATTTCGGAATGACAACAAGTTCCACCATACAAGTGGGTCATCGTGGCTGCTATCCAATCACTGCAGCTTTACATTTACAGAACTAAGAGAGGGCCTGGAGAGGTGGCTTGGGAGGTGGAGTGCTTGCCTCGCAAGCCTGAGGACCTGAGTTTGAATCCCCAGCATCCAGGCCTATGAATCTGTATGCTCAGGCTTGAGAGCAAGCCAGTCTAAATAAACTGTTGAGCTCACTGAAGGTTAAAGGGCAATGGGGACTCCTGATGTTGGCCTCTGCCCCTCATGCCTGCCCCCGCCATGTTCCATACCGGCCTGGGTCACACAGTGCGACCCTGTCAAAACACAAAACAACAAAAACAAGGGCTAGAGATACAGCTTGCTGATAGTACTGTAGGGTCCGAAAATGACTTACAAGACTCAGACTCTGAGGGTACGCAAAACAAGAACAGATGTTATTAAGCAACTGTGTTCCAGCATGCAGGGGTCCACCATTCAAGAAAATGGCAACCCCATGAGCTAAGCTCTCTTCTGATGGGGGACGGGGCTAGGAGCAGTTACATGAGGCCCAAGTTGATTGTTTGGGGTCAGGTGGCTGGTTATCTGAAGCCATATTCTCCTGGCCTTTCAGCCATATGTGGTCAAACTTGAAGCTGATTGGCTCATGTTTACCCAGGACCTTTCTCGGGCTTTTTCCTGGAGCTAGGGGTTATCTGCGAGCTGAGGTCATTTGTGTCTAAGATGGAGTCTAGAGACAAAAAGGAATCTCTCTGGCCCTAGCAGTATGGGCCTAGCATGCACAAGGACTTGGATTCAGACCCCAGCCATGCAAAAAACAAACAAACGAACAAACAAACAAACAAATCCAACTTCTCCACTCCAGATGGTGGAGGAGGCCAAAAAGACATGGAAGAAGCCAGCCACGCTGGAACAGTCTGAAACTATTATTGTGACAAGAAAATTCTCTTGTCTGTTTCCATCTGGAGCACTCTGTCTTATGAACACTTAAATATTCACAGACACAGAGAGACTCATCATCAAGATGCTAGCATGTGTGAGTCCCTGAGTTTTATCCCAAGCTTGGGGGTGGAGGAGATGGGAATGAAATCTGCTTTTTTATTTTATTAATTTACTAAATTCTTAAGCCTCTTGAGTGTGGAGAGAACTAAGCTCCAGCTTTTCTGATTAGTTTCGGCATGCTTTAAGAGGGGAAAGCAGCATCTCCCCGGGGATGGTGGTTCAAGGCAGTGTGAGCAGGGCCATTATTTATGGGGCAGCTGGGTGACACCCGCAAGCTGCCTCCAGAGTGTCATTCATTTCAGATCTAGCAAGTAAGAAACGATATCACAGCAGGGTCCCCACAGATCCAGCCTGAGGAGCATTTGAAAATCATACCCTTGACCCCAGTGCCGCACAGACGGTGTGTGTATCTGTGTGTGTATGCATGCGCCAGAAATAGCACCAGAAATAGCCCTTCAGTGTCTTCCTTGGTTGCTTTTCACTTTCGATATTTTAAAATTTACACTGATTTATTATTTAGCATACGTGCACCACAGCATGTGAAAGTCAGAGGACAGGTTATTTCCTTCCATTTGGTGGCGACCAAACTCTGGAAACAAGTGCTTTCACCCACTGAACCATCCTGCTAGCCTCCACCTTAGTTTTTGATTTTTGAGACAGAGCCTCTCACTGAACCAGGAACTCACCAGTCTGGCTAAGCTGGCTTGCCATCAAGCTTTGGGGGTTCGCCTGTCTCCACCAGCCCCTTCTGTACCCAGCTGGGACAGGTACTCACCACCAGGCCACTGTACTTGGTTCCTCTATGGTGCTGAAGACCCAACCCCAGGCCTCTTGCAGCAAGCACTGCTCTGACAGCCGTGTCCCCAGCCTCTGAACACTGTAGATTTTTGTGTTTTAATTTTACAGAGTACTTTTTTCAAAATCTTATGACATTTTTGGAACATGTTTAGATGATGCCTGGAAAGGAGCTGACATTTACCATATGACTCTGATCTACATGCTGTACTTAGATGCATTATTCAAATGAAACTACTCAGATATAAAAGGAAAGGATAAGGATTCAAATTTGTTACCTGCCAGGGAGTGGGTTATAATAAACAGATAAGGAACTCAAGGAGGAAAGCAAATGTGTTCAGTTTCTTCAGTGTGAGACTTGTTACTTCCATTCTGATATTTCTCTTCAATAAAAACACCTAATTAATATATATTATATGTAGTATGTATGTATGGAGCTCAAGAAGAACCGTTGTCATTGGTTGTGACTCTGCCTTTCAGAATGGTAAGTTGTTCTAAACCATCTCAGACCAAATGCAAAACATTTGTGCAAAGTAATTATGGAGGAAATACTCTATTTCTCTTGCTATCCTGTGGCAAAACATATTTAAAGGAGCCATTTACCAATCTCTCCATAATCTTACATTAAATCCTGGCCATCCAGCTTAGAAATCTAATTTTACCTCAAAATATAACACTACAGTCTGATTTTTAATTGCAAAGAAATAATCACTTCATAATTCCATTGTAAATTTTTATTACTTTTTACTTCATAATTTTATGAGTTTTTAAAACCTAGTTCTAGGGCTAGAGAGATGGCTCAGAGGCTAAGAGCACTGGTTGTTCTTCCAGTCCTGAGCTCAATCCCTAGCAACCACATGATGGCTCACAGCCATCTATAATGAGGTCTGTTGCCCTCTTCTGGCAAGCAGAATATTTTATACATAATAGATAAATACATCTTAAAAAAAGAAAAGAAAAGAACTTAGTTCTAGAGGTAGGTCGTTTATTTGTTTTTTAGTTTTTTGAGACACGGTTTCTCTGTATGTGCCTCTGGGTGTCCTAGAACTAGATCTGTAGACCAGGCTAGCCTTGAACTCGTAGAGATCTGCCTGCCTCCACCTCTGCTGGGATTAAAGGAGTGTGCCCCCACCCCCCACCAAAAAAAAAAAAAAATAGCGGGTCATGGTGGCTCTTTCTCACTGAGCCATCCTTTTAGCCCAGGGCTACTGTGTTAAGCGGAGGTTTCCCAACTATTTTCACATTCAGGCAGTGACAGAATGATGGTATTTATGGATATGTGTGTCTGGGAGTGATCAGTCCACTGGCTGGCTTGGAGGATGGATGTTCTCAGTGCTCTGGTGGAAGGTAGTACTGTAGCCACCTCCCAGCTGTGCCACAAACCTGGGTTAAAAGCTTCAGTTCTGCCTTGGACAGGTTGTTCTCAGCAGGGCAGCAGGGGCTTTGCTGTAGCACCAACACTCAAAATTTGTTAAACACAAAACAAAGCAAAAAAAAAAAAAAAGTCCTCTTCTTTGGGCTAGAGAAGTGCCTCAGTGAAGAGTGAGGCACTGCACTGCAGGCCCAGTGGTGGTGGTGGGGTGGTGGTGGTAATGGCATTGGCAGTGCACGCCTTTAATCCCAAAACTCAGAAGGCAGAGATGGGTGGATCTTTGAGTTGGAGGCTAGCTTGGTCTATAGAGTTCCAGGACAGCCAAGGCTACACAGAGAAGCCTTGTCTGAAAAAAACCAACCAACCAACCAACCAAGCAACCAACCAAATAAATAAGTACTGCTTTGCAGAGGACCCAGGTTCAGTTCTAGCACCCTTTTTGGATGGCTCCCACCTGCTGGTGACTCCAGTTCTAGGGATCCAATGCTTTGGCCTCTGAAGGCGTCTGCACTCGTGTATATTCCTCCCTCATACACAGAATTAAAAACAACCAAAATAAATCTTTTGCAAGGCTGGAGAGATGGCTCAGGGGTCAAGAGCACTGGCTGCTCCTCCAAAGGACCCAGGTTCAAATGCCAACCAACACCCACATGGCAGCTCACAACTGTCTGTAATTCCAGGTCCAGGGGATCGACACCCTCACACAGACGTGGAGGCAGTATACCAATGTAAATAAAATCATTTTTAAAATGGTTTTTGGAGCGATCATACAGTTTTGTTCTCTGTTTCTTCTAAAGGGTCGAGCTTTATCCACTCTGTAATGAGAGCTTTGTTTCAGTAGCTGATCAGAACCTGAATACTGTGGGTGCTTTGTGTATGTTTGCTTTTTATGGAAAGCCAATTAAGAGACTAAAAAGTACTGCTTAGTCTAAGCCCTTCAGATTTGAAACTGAAACATACCCGATAATTTTGGGCAGCCTAGAGTTCCTAAGGACTTAGCTAAAATAATACATTCTTCACTGAGGTGTTCGGCGTGTGGGTGGCTGGCGCAGGTTTTGGGAATTGAACTCCGGTCCTCTGGACGAGCAGCAAGTGCTCTTAAGTTCTGAGTCACCTTTCACCCAGAGCAAAGATTCTTAAATGCACAAGTTGGTCTCCTTTTAGTAGGGGTGTTACAGAGACCAGATTGTATTTTAGTATCCTCACAGAACTAACTTTATTAATTTACTAATTTTTCTCTTTTGAAGATGGGAATTTATTTCTTTTTAAAAACTTGATCTTTTACAAATAAAAATAAAAATCCTAGCCGGTCGTGGTGGTGCACGCCTGTAATCTCAGCACTCTGGAAGGCAGAGGCAGGCTGATCGCTGTAAGTTTGAGGCCAGCCTGGTCTATAAAGCAAGTTCAGGACAGCCAAGGCTACACAGAGAAACCCTGTCTCGAAACAAAACAAAACAAAAGCCTAAAAAAAAAAAAAAAAAAATTTCTACAGCCAAGTTTAAAATGAAACTTTTATTTTATTTTTTTTACTCACATGATTTCTTTCTTTCTTTCATTTGAGTATTCTCAGTTAAGCCTTTATTATGAGGGAAAAAGAACCAAATCAAACATTTCTCCTCATGCCCAGTAAAAAAAACAGGAGAAAAGAGTTATCAATTATGTATAGACAATGCATAATAAAAAGTAGGAGAAAAAGAATACATAGATTAAGACAGAATCACATTAACATTCACTTTTGAGTTATGAGGTGAACTTCATTCAGTTTGGTACATCACGAAGAGACAAACTGGGTTTTAGACTGTCCTACCACTGATACTCCAAATTGTGCCGGGAGTGTCCCCGTGTTTTCAGAAACGCCAAGCATGGAGAGTGTCTCTTGGGTGGTGGGGCCTCGGCTGGCTCAGCACTCGGGGTCGGCGGCCTGGCCCTCCAGGCGGTCTTCAGTCAGGAGGTAGGAGTGCTGCTGGGACTGGCAGGGGACGAGAGGGGACCAGCAGGCAGCCCGGGCCCAGCCTCTACTGCGTGGTGACGAGCTTCACAATCATGCCAATGATCCGAGACCCTCTAGGACAGGTCCACAGGTCCATGCTCGGGTTTTTAATCTTGTCCTGGAGGAGCTGGTCAAGCTCACAGCGGAGTTCCTTTACCAGTTCAGCCACCTACGGTGGAAGCTGCAGAATTAGTTGTGCTGCAAGCAAAGGGGAGACGGGCTTTCCTAGAGAAATACCTAATTATGTGTGGCATGACTTAAGACTTCTGACATTATCTTAGAACATATTCTCATTCTGTACCGTGCTAACGAGGCCTGTGACAAACACATCTGTTTGCTTTTACTTAGAGATAAGCTCTTGCTGTGTAGTCAGGCTGGCCCGGAACTCTTTTCCTCTCGCCCCAGCCTGTGAGTGTGGCCAGATCTCCTCACTTTAGGAAGTGTGGGATTTTCCATGGCAGAGCCTGCTGACTTTGTGTGTCTCTGTGTGTCCGGGGATCTGGATTCAGGTCCTCATGCGCACACAGAGTGTGCTGTACTGCCGTGTCACCTCTCCAGCCCTGCTGGGTTCTTGAGACAATCTCACGCTGTAGCCCAGACTGCCTTCGAACTCACAGAATCTCCCCAACTCATCCTCCTGAAGGCTCTGATCCCAGGATTCCAGGCAAGCTCTACGTTCAGTGGAAACTTTTATTTATTTATTTTCTTCATTATTTATGAAATAATTTTTCTTTATTTTTTATTTATATGTATTGGTGTTTTGCCTGCATGCATGTCTATGTGAAGGTGTTGGATCCCTGGAATTGGAGTTGTCTGCAGACAGGTGTGAGCTGCCATGGAGGTGCTGGGAACTGAACTCCAGTCCTCTGAAAGAGAGGAGTGCTCTTAACTACTGAGCTATCACTCCAGCCCCAGTGGGAGCTTTTTAAAAACCATGTTTGGATTTATTGTTTTGACAGTTTTTCTCTGTCTTAGAACTTGCTCTGTAGAGCAGGCTGGCCTTGAACTCACAGAGATCTGCCTGCCTCTGCCTTCCTAGCGCTGGGATTAAAGGCGTGCGCCACCACACACACGTTTTCAATTTTTTATTTGGTGTGTTTGTGTGTGCATTTGGACCACAGCATAAGTATGAGGGCAGGGTAACCTGAGGAAGTCAGTTTTCTCTTCCTACCAAATGGGTTCTGAGACTGAACTCCATTTTTTAGGTTGGCAGCGAGCACCCTTATCTGCTCAGCCACCTCACCTGTTTTTTGTTTTTGTTTTGTTTTGCTTTCGAGACAAGTTCTTATATAGCTCAGGCTGGCCTCATTAATTGCTTTATAGCCGAGGTTAGGCAAGAACTCCTGATACCTCTTATTCTGGGATTATAGGTGTTACCCTGAAGCAAAGGTTTTTGTTGTTGATTTTTTTTTTTTTTTTTCCAAGACGGTTTCTCTGTGTAGCTGTGGCTGTCCTGGACTCAATTTACAGACTAGGCTGGCCTTGAACTCATGGTGATCTGACTGCCTCTGCCTCCCTGAGTGCTGGGACTAAGGCATGCGCCACCACGCTCAGCTCTTTTGTTTGTTTTTAAGGTAGGCTCTCATTATGCACTCAAAATGAACCTCGCACCGTGGCCTGCAAGCACTGGCATTGTAGGCAGATGCCAGCAGCACACCTTTGGAGGGAAGCTGTGGTGCTGTGCAGTTGTGAGGCCAGGGTCTGTTGCAGTTATCTTGCTCACGTGGGGAGATGGGCCTTTACCAGCACTGAGCTGCTGCCCCAAACCAGCCTTGTCTGGCTCCTTGGTATTGACAGCCACTGGCCATATGTGGCTATGTATTGACACATGAACTGTGCCTGGTTCAAACTGAGATGTGCTGGGAGTATAGATGCACACCTGTCTTTAAAAACTTAATATGGAAAGAGAATATTAACTAACTTTTTATTTTGATGACATTTTGAAACTAATACATGCTGGGTATATTAGGTTAAATAAGATATATTGAGATTAATTTCATCCTTTTTTAAAGTACTGGGCATTGTATCTAAAGCCTTACATATGCTGCATGCTCTACCACTGAGGTATATTCTTAGTTTTGTTCATTTTTATTTTTTTAAAGATACGGTCTTACTATGTTGTCCATTGCTAGTCTTGAGTGCCTGGCTTGAGTGATCCGCTTGCCTTAGTTTCCAGGTGGCTGGGATGGTATATGTAGTTCCTTTCATTTTGATTGAATTAATTTATTATTTATTGCTTTATTTTTGTGGTTTTGAAGATTAAACCCAGGGCCAACCAATGAGCTATAGCCTGACCACTTCTTTTCTTTCATGGTAATGGTAAGATCAGGGTGATTTTTATCAATTTATTTTTGCTTTTTTAATTGTCCATTGCTGGTATCATTAAGGAGGTTCCAACATCCCTTCTTTATAGATTCTGCAGTTTTTGTTTTTGAAGCCAGGCTTTGCTAGGTAGCTCTGGTTGTCCTCAAGCTCCCAGTAATCATCTTGCCTCAGCCTCCCAAACACTTGAGCCTATGGACTTAAATCTTTGTATCAGCTCTAACCCATCCCCGCCCCAGCTGCTTCCTGGCACTATTACTAGGGTCCTTCTCCACTTCATGGTTTCACTCTTCCTGCTCATTAGTTGAGCTGTTCTTGGTCTTGAAAGAATGCTATTCATTTCACATTACCAGAGCTTTGTGATCTGAGCCTTTGAACACATCAGCCGTCTGTTACCTGATGGGAAGCGGCTACAAACCGGATCCAACCATCATCCAAGGAGACAACGAACGCGCCCCTCTGAAGCTGCACATTCACTTGGCCTCCCCCAAACAGGACCAGGGGGTACACAGACACCATGCTGCAGTCCCGGATAAACACCCGACTAGTTTTGATTTTCTCATGGTACAGCAGGTAGGGACTGTCAAAGTGTCTGACCTGTAACACAGAGCCTCAGATGACAATGCTGACAATGACAACATAAGGAATTTTTACCAGTCTTGTGGATTTCAAAGCTGCCTGTCCATTAAGGGCCTTTACTCTAAGCTCCATGTTTTTATGTGTGACTTCCTAGTACCCGTTTAGACACTTAATAAGCACCTAACACTTTGCAAACACCTTGTTGTTAGGGCTCAGTGACAGAACATTTGCCCAGCACGCACAAGGGTGAGTTCAATCCCTGGCACCCCGTAAACAAATCAACAACAGCAACAACTCTTTTGGAGGTGTCCAAAAGAAGTTTTCAAAATGCTTTTTTAAACTTTACTTCTGTGTGTGGACACACACATATGCATGTACACATTACACACATGTAGGTCAGAGGACAACCTGGAGGATATAGTTCTCCTCTAGTGGACAGGGTACAACTGTCAAACACCTTTATCTGCTGAGCCATCTACACTGAAGTAAAACTGTATATGCTTATGGACCTTTTGTGATGTTATGATACATATACACAAGATACAATTTTTTCAAAGAGTTTTAGATTTATTAATTTTATGTGTGTTTTGCCTGTATGTATATGTGTCTATGGAGGTCAGAAGAGGGCACGGGATCCCTTGGAATTGGAGCTATGGACAGTGTGAACTATCATGTGGGTGTTGGGAATTGAACCTGGGTCTTCTTCAAGCTAATACCTAAAAAAATTCTTGATTCTCTCTACAGCTCCTTATTTCAGAAAATGGCAGCCCCTCTTGCTCAGTTATTCAAGCCCCTGTGTGTAAGACCTTGATTGCTCTTTTCTCTCCCATTCCACCTGGATCATCAAGTCCTGACAGCTTTACGTTTAAAATACATAGGAGCTGACATATTATTCTCATGACCCTTCTAGCTACCACCTCACTACAAACCGTCAGCCTTTCACCAGGACCATCACAGGGCTTCCTCTGTGCTCACGCCGCTGCCACTTCCACATCTTTACAGCCTCTTTTCACAGCAGCCACAGTGATCTTTCAATTATGGCCAAAAACCCCCACTCCAATGGTTCCCCAAAGGTTAAAAATCTAAATTCCCTACCATGGCAGATAAGGTTTGACATGACCCAACCCTGGCCCATTTGTCACTGATAACCCATTACTCTCACCTTGATCAGACATCCCACTCAACTGTATGATCTTTTGCCTTCCTGCACATTCTGGAACATTCCAAATACTCTTACCTCATTTCTTGGTGTTTATTTCCTGTGCTGGAATGTTCTCTCCTTAGAGGTCTGTATGGCTTGCTTTTCATTTAGAACCTGATTGTTTCTGACCCACAGAATTCTTCCCAAATTGCCCCTCTCTCAGTCTTGCTGCCTGCTTTATCTTTTTCTCTGGGGCATTTGCCGCTGACAGGTACTGGCTTATTTTCTGCCTGTGTGCCCAGCTGAGACAAACTGCTGGAGTGGAGGGACCCTGTTCACACACACTGTCCTTCATGGCCTACAATGGTCATGGCTGACAACAGTGCCCAACACAGAGCTCGGAATGCAGGTACTGCACGATTGCATGAATGACTTTGTCTCCCATGTGGCTAACTGAGAAGAGGAGTGGGGCTAACTCAAGCCTGTGCTCTCTAAAATGAAATACAGTCACATGAGTGGTAACCTCCTGGTCCTCAGGCTCCTCAAAGCTTGAGGAGAGAGAGCCTTCTCATGGTTTACCACCATTCTCTTCCATACATCATGGGCTGACCAGCGGTGACCTTTTAACCTCATTCCCACTCTATTCTTTTGCTTTGTTTTGAGATAGGGTCTCACTATGCAGCTCTGTCTGTCCGGGAACTCACTCTACGGACCAGGCCTGCCTCTGCCTCCCTAGTGTACCTTTTCTCCTTCATCTCTCCTGAAAGCTTCATGAAGCATCTACATCTACTTTCATGCATAACGCTAGGCTCTGGAAATGTAAAAAGGTTTCAGATTCCTGTCTTCAGGCATTTTACAGTTCCAGGACAGAGTAATGGGGTAAGCACAGAGGGCACAGGCATACCCAATGGCAGAAGAACAGTGGAAGTAGAGGAAGTTAGAGGAAAGCGTCACGAAGGAAATTCTGTTTGTTTTAGAAGTGCTGAGGACTGAACACAGGGCCTTGCCATACCAGGCTAGCACACTACCACCAGCCAGCAAATGATTCTGAGAGGGTAAGCACAGGCTTCCTAGAGAAGGAGACTAGCATTCTGGGAACAGAAGCAGCATGTCACGGTATGGGGAACACTGTAGCATTGCATGCACTGCTGCAGCATACTGAGTGACAGAGGAAGTGGACTTCGAGGGCCAGGGGCTAGATGTGGAGGGACAAGTGAGAATCTATGGTAGACTCCATATATGAAGATTTAAGAGAAGAATTAAGATATTCACAATAGTAATGCAGAGGCTGGAGAGAATTCTAGAACATTCTATTATTACAGTACTTTGGGCATGAGACAATGTTTGGGGTCTGAACTGAGGAGGCGGCAGTGTGCATGAGAAGAGGCAAAAAGAGCCTGAACTTGGTGACCAATTGAATCAATATGGAGAAAAGCAGAAGTCTTCATGACATCAGGCTCTAATTCAGACAATGCCGTTTACCAGGACAGACACACAGCAAGAGAATGCTGCACAGGAAGATGATGAGTTTGATCTGCGGCGGCTGGATGTTAGCTGCTGTTCTCCAGCAGGAAAGCAGTGGGTAGCAGAAAGCATGATGGTGTGCCCTCAGAGGGTCAAGGGGTATACAGACACTATAGTGAGAGAAGTAGGAGGAAGGCAGGCCACTGCCTCAGGGCAGAAAAGGGGACCTGGTGATGGAGACAGGAGATGAGGGACAGGAGGGGTTACTTCAGCAGCAAACATTGCTTCGAGAAGAGCAGTGTCAAAAGCCAAGAAGCAAGTGTGCTGATGGCCAGGTGATGACCCTTCAGATTTGACAAGTAGGAGTCTCCTGTGACCACGGAGGAGTCAGCCGATGGTCTGAAGACACAGCAGTCTCACAGCGCCAGGCTGAAGGAAGCATAGAACTAAAGGCTGGAAAAAACATGCTTACGATGTAATTAGCTCGGGACTCCTTAAACCAAGTCAAAGAAACGGCTTTCACTTGAGAGCAGGAATGAGCACTTTTGCCTACAGTAGAATTTCCTCAAAATGGAAAGCCTTTCTAGCTTGCCAGTCTGTCTATACAGATTCAAACTTCTCTAAATTGGTGGTACTGCCAGGGACGCTGCAAGCACAGAGGAAGGCCTGTCTGCTTTGGGGACTGCGTTTCCCATCTGAGGCTGTACAGTGGGTGACGCACTGAACGCTGCCAGGCTGACCTGATAGTTCACTGAGGAAGGGTGAATGTGGACATATCCGTCATTCTTGGTAACGAACTTCAGTTCAGCTGACTTTGGCTGCAGTCTGACAACTCCAGAACTGGTCTTCTGGAACTTCCCTTCTGGGATCTTGACCTATACAACAAGTATTTATAAACAAAACAAAAAACTCCATATATTTTCATTGTAGGACTTGTCCTTTGGCACAAATGAGGATTGTTGGAAAGCTTTTGTTTCTTTTTATGTTTCATTTTCTCAAGTCAGGTCTCACTGTACAGCCCTGATTAGCCTTGAATTTACTCTGTAGCCTGGTTGGCTTCAGACCTGGGGTCCTCCCATCCCATCTACCCGGTACACGCACACACATGCACACACACACACACACACACACACACGTGCACACACGCGCCCACATACACACGCACGTACACGCACACGCGCGTAGGCATGCATACCACGTGGAGGTCAGAGAACAGCTGCATGACTGGTTCTCTCTTCCCACCATGTGGGTCCTGGGGATCAGGGTAGCAGGCTTCAAGGCCGGCACCTTTACCCGCTGAGCCGTCTCTGTCACAGGATCGTTGTACCGCTTGCTTTTTCGTTTTGTGTATTGAACACGTTTTTATATTTGTTGAAGATTTTCCTAAAGCAGTGTTATCAAGAGTTGTATACTACGTCAGTTAAGTATCTATACTTTCACCGTTAAGGTCCATTTTTAATGTGGTCTTAAGCAGCTCCTTGGCCTTGAACGGTGTAGCTGATGCTGCCTTTCAGCCTCCGGCTCTCTGGCCTCCACCCCTCATGTGCACGTGTATACCACCACGTCTGCGGATTTAGATACTCTGCTGAATGAATACCCTCCTGGCTCTAACTTTGTGCCTATTTGCGAATTTTCTGTAATAGTTCTAGCAATGGAGCATGGTTAGGATGGATATGTAAATTTTACTCTCACCCAGAATGGTTATTTAAGGACTCACACAGCATCAGCAT
The DNA here is from genome assembly GCF_907164565.1 of Psammomys obesus. NCBI lineage: Eukaryota > Metazoa > Chordata > Mammalia > Rodentia > Muridae > Psammomys > Psammomys obesus. The sequence goes on from NW_026585644.1 coordinate 43,751,449, forward strand.
TAATTATTAAATGTTTGTTGTTGTTGGCAATTTAAAAGTAAGCAAGCCCATTTCCTTGTGTAAATCTGCATTTCTTTGTACTACTAAACTTAGGCACTCTTTTTGTGGTGCACTGAAGGTTTACATCCTCATTTCATACAAAATATGTGTCCTTATACAGACTGGGAGAATGAATGAATTGGGAAGCCTTGTGAGCTGTGTGTATGTCTTTAAGATGACGAATGAGCATATTTTAAGTTTATCCTGTGGTCACTACAAAACAAGAAATTGGAGGATTTGGAGCAAGTGTAGCTACCTGCACTACATTTGGATACAGAGCGGCGCACAGCACTGCTGATATCAGCTTGGGGTTCTCAGCATTTGAGTTTGCCTATGAGAGAAACACAGCATTAGTCATATGAGGTGTTTCAGTAGGTCACCTGTTTGCCATCAAATTTCTCTTTTCTTCTGAGACAGGGTTTCACTATGTGGTCCTGGCTGGCCTGAATCTCACTCTGTAGACCAGGCTGCCCTCAAGCTCACAGGGATCCATTTGCTTCTGTCTCCCAAGTGCTGGGATTAAAGGCGTGCACCACCATCCCCAGCCATTGTATTTCATTTAGTGTCTATTTTAAAACCAAGCGACCAACAAATTGTCTGATTTCCTATTTATTATAAAACAAATTCTTCCTAAGAAGAAACTAAATCTTCCAAACCATAGTCACACAGGGAATATCTCAAACAGCTCATGGTGATTGATTCCTTCTAGATTCATGCTAGGCAGTTACGAGGCCAGTGTTCTTGACTGTGAGGTGGCTAAAGGTCCCTAGAGCTGAGGTAAAACTGGCGCCAAGGCATGATGCTCCCAGGGAGATCACGGTGAACTCTTGGTGTACAGGTTTAAACAAATACAGGTGGGGCTGATAAGCATCATGGAAGACAAAGAGCTTGGTTTGCAAGACAGTCAGACTCTCTGGCAAATACTAATTGCTACAAGACAAAGGAACGGAAGTAGAAGTATTCTTTCTGTATTACACCTAAGAAGTTGGTTGGCAAAAGCTGGCTTGCTTTGAGAAAACATTACTAGAGCCTACTGTGAATTATAGAATTATCAACAAGTGTGAGATTTAAAGACAAAGCAATGTTGCCAATGAACAGAAAAAGTCCCGATCTCATGTTAGCTGACACATTGGTGGACAGGGAAAAATTAAGAGTGCCGCTGACCCCTGCTCACAGGCTGAAGTGTGGTCACAGTGCCACAGCCCCTATTTCCGTCACACGCCACAGGAATTAAAGTGAAACAAGACAGAAGTGCACGTTCTTTACCTCTTCTCCTGTGGCCTCCAGGACACCATCTCCTCCTTGGGCTCTTTTTTCAATTTCCCTTGCTCTGAGTCCCTCTTTTACAAACCCTATGTCGGACAACAGTTCAGTGAATTGCCGTTTGAGGCTGGCCATTTCCTAAAAGAAGGGACAAACCTTTAAAACCTTCCTTTAAAAGGAGCTAACATATCATCAAAGGTGAATAGCTCACAAATGTGTAACATCAGTGATTAACATTTTTAAACAGTGGTCTTATTACAAACTGGCAGGAAGAGACAGTTACATGGAAATGGAAATCCAAAGCCTTCAAAAACCTTGATGATCATTTTACATTTTAAACATTTTAAGTGGAGTGCGGTAGCTCTGATTTTCTTGAAAATTTTGGGGATGGGCAAAAAGAATGTAATTAATTTTGCTTGTGGCAATGTTTGTTTGTTTGTTTATTTGAGACAGGGTTTCTCTGTGTAGCCATGGCTGTCCTGGAACTCACTCTGTAGACCAGGCTGTCCTCTAACTCACAGAGACCTGCCTGCCTCTGCCTCCTGAGTTCAGAAATTAAATTTGATGCCAGCTTGTTGCCTTATTTATTTATTTTAAGATTTAGTTATTATGTATACAGTATTCTTGCTTGCATGAACAGCTATGCTCCAGAAGGGGGAACTGGATCTCATTATAGATGGTTGTCAGCTACTATGTGGTTGCTGGGAATTGAACTCAGGATCTTTGGAAGCGCAGCCAGTGCTCTTAACCTCAGAGCCATCTCTCTAACCCATTGCTTCCTTCTTTAATCTTTCTGTCTGCATTTCTATCCAAGTCCTGTCAGTTCCTTACCTGGGCCTGGAATGGCTAATATTTCTGTCTCACCTGCAGAACTTTAACTCTTTTTCTACTTGTGGTCTTACTGGATCACAGCTGAGGCTGGGACTATGAGGACATCATGAAGTATTTAGATTTAGATTTAGATTTAGATTTAGATTTAGATTTAGATTTAGATTTAGACAATAAAAGGTGCAAATGTCTTCGTACTGTGGCTTTTGTTCAAATATGGGCTGCAAGAATCAGATTCAGTGGCTCATGTTTGGGAGGCAGAGAGCCACAAGAGGGCTGTTTGAGGACAGGTGTTTGAGGATAGCTTTGGCAACACAGGAAGAGCCCATCACTTTAAAAGTGGTGGGGGTGGGGGGTGGTGGTGACAGGGGACAGGCCACTGAGGTGGTGGCAGTGGTGGCGCAGGTCTCTAATCCCAGTGCTCAGGAGGCAGAGGCAGGTGGATCTCTGCGAGTTCTGGGACAGCCTGGTCTACAGAGGGAGTAAAAAGGTGGGGCCAGATGCGGAAGGTAGAGGTTTGTTTGCTTAGCATGCTGGAAACATTCACATTGCCAGTCTGGACAAAACAAAGAATGTGTCTCTACTCCGCTACAACTATTCAGAACTTTCCAGAAGGGAAAGAAATAGATGTCAAGTGGCAGAGAGTACTAAGAACACTGATTTCATGTTTCATTTCCTCCTTCTCCAGCCTCAGTCGTTAGCAAAATGAAAGCTTTGTGGAGATCTGGTCCATCACTACCTGGGCTTTCCAGACACTGTGGAAGGAGGCCTAAGATAGCGCCACAGGGGAAGATAGAAATTCTATCTGTGGTTATGCAAAAGACAACAAACGTTTCTTTCTCTTCTATGTTCACCACTCACAGACAGCATGTTCTGAAGGTGGACGTAGGAACAAATTAACCAAGAAAATCAGACTCAACATTAGTACTTGGGCTTTGCCCAAGAGTTAGGGGGTTACACAGACCCCACTGAGTGTGGTGAGAACTATAGGTTGGCACACGATTCAGGGTTGTGGATCCAGGTGCATGCCTGTTACAATCACTGAGAAAGAGGGCTGGCCATAAGCAGCCCCCCTCACCGTGCTGACAGCCTACTCCGTCTCCCACACTGAGGAAGCACACGTGCAGCAATGTGGAAAACCAGGTCAGTGAGAGTTTCATCACCAAGAGCCTCATGTCATGCAGTTCAGGAATCCATTCTGCACAACTGAGGAAACCAGCCATGCTCAGAAATAACATTCCCATTGTCCAGACTGGACAAGTGAGGTGACGCTGCAACCTCTCTGGGAAACTGCGAGCTACTACAGTGGACATAAATGAATAAATAGCACACAAGAACTCACCTGCAGCGTTCTCCCGGACAGGAAATTCTGTCTGCAGTAATTATAACCCGCCCTTGCACTTTCTTTTGTACACAGCTGCCAACCCTAAATTGTAGAGAAAACCAAGCTGAACTTACTCTGATGTTCGTGCCCACCGTGGCTCCAAACCTAAGCTCTGAGGTCACCTTACCTTATATGCACACAGAAGGGCCAGATAATCACTGTTTGCAAATGCAAATTCCAGCTTTTTCTGATTAGCCTCTTCTTTTTTATCCCAGGGAGACACCTGAATGAGGAATGGATTTGAAGGACACGTTTATCTGAGGTTTCAAATGGCACTTTCCTACTGCTGAAACCACTGCCTGGAGAAAGCACCTTGCATGGGACACAGTACTGAGCTCATGTTCCATGTGTGGGCTCACCCAAGGCAAGCACGATAGGGAAGCTAATGAATGGCCTTTTGTTTTTTGAGTTCAAAATGAGCACAAGATAATCTTTTCTGGTCCTTTAGGACCAAATGGAAAAGACCATCAGCAAGGACCTACTCATTTTATATTTTTAGCATTGTTGTGTGGCTCTCTCTTTCTTCATTTTTTTAAATTTAATTTTATTTTATGTGCATTGGTGTTTTGCCTGCATGTGTTTATGAGGGGTGTCAGATTCCCTGGAACTGGAGTTAGAGACAGCTGTGAGCTGCCATGTGGGTGCTGAAAATTGAACCAGGGTCCACTGGAAGAGCAGCCAGTGCTTTTAACTGCTGAGCCATCTCTCCAGCCCTGTTTTGTTGTTTTTAAAGTCAGTCTCACTGTGAAGCTCTGACTGGCCTGGAATTTGCTATGGACACCAAGCTTTGGCTTTAAGTTTGTGGCGATCATTCTGCCTCTGCCTCCAGAATATGCACCATCACACCCAGCTTATTTTTTTCTTTTCTATTTCTGAGACAGGGATTCTATTCTGTAGCTCAGGCTGGCCTTGAAAACGCTTCATAGTGGAATACAAGTGTTCCCCCCTGCACTGGTGGTGGAGAATGAGTATGCGGCTTCACACATGCTAGCATATACTGTACTTTAACTCCCAAATGACTAAAATACTGACTTAAATACTTTTAAGTGGGTGTGCAAATTATCTTTCAATAGCGTTTTAAAGTTAATAAATTTATTCATTACCTTTTGAAATTATATAGTGTATCTTGCTGGTTTACTTATTTTTTGATTTTTCTATAATAAGCAACAGCAAACAAAAAGTACATTATTTTAATAAGCTATACCTCTAATTTCTAAGGTTTTTTGTTTTGTTTTGTTTTTGGAGGGGCTGGGAATACAGATCTTCTAAGGATCAAATACCACTGTTCTGAAAATTTTCACATCCCACATAGGAACAAATTTTTAGGAGGCTCACATACATCTGAAGTCTAAAGATTCCTTTGAGACCCGTGACATAAACTCCAATTTAGACAAACATTCACTTACAAAAGGGGACTTGAAGGCCAAGCAGGCAGCGATGGTGAGAGCAGGGTCCAGACAGCGGAAGATGGAGCCAAACAGCATCAGTTTGCCGATCCTCACGTCCACCGGCAGGGAAGCCAAATGATAGCCCAGAGGGGTCAGTTTTTCATCCAGAGTTAAGGCTCCCAAGTCTCGCAAGCGGACTTTTGAGGCATGGAGAGAATTGATATGTGGAGGCTCAATGAACCGAGAGAACACAGACTGGAGGTTATGCGTGCTAAACATTTCTAAAATTTTAATTCTGAAAAAGAAAAGAAAATCCTAATTTGTAATTTGCTATCTTGTAGAATGAAGCTGAGGAATAACTTTTGTTCCTTCCTTTCTTTTTTTTTTTTTTAAAGATTTATTTATTATTCTGTGTACAATATTTACAAATGCAAATTCCAGCTTTTTCTGATTAGCCTCTTCTTTTTTATCCCAGGGAGACACCTGAATGAGGAATTGATCTGAAGGACACGTTTATCAGGTTTCATGTACCCCTGCACGCAGAAGAGGTCACCAGATCTCATGGATGGCTCTGAGCCACCATGTTGCTAGGAAGTGAACTCAGGACCTTTGGAAGAGCAGCCAGTGCTCTTCTGAGCCATCTCTCCAGCCCCAACTTTTGTTTTGTAAGTAAGAAATGCTTTTTTTTTTTTTTTTTTAAAGATTGATTTTAATAATTTCTAATTATGGGTAGGAATGTCTGCATGTAGGTATGTGCAGACACTGACAGGATCTGCTGGAATTATAATTACTAATGGGAGCTGTGTGCTGTGGGGCTGGGAACTGACCTCAGGCCTTCTGGAAGACAGCCAGGGCTCTCAATCACTAAGCTAGTTAACTCTCCAACACCCGTGCTTTCTAAAGGCGCACAGTACTTCTTGGTTTTGAGACAAGCAGAGGCAGCCTCCCCAGCTCTAGGAAGAGAGGCAGGGCCCACACCTAGCTGCAGTGCTGGTTTAAATAAAACACTTCAAAATCTCTTGTCCTCTAGTTTTCTTAGCAATAAACTCAGAAACACTTCAAGTTCTGAACCTACCCATGCTAAAATAATTCTTTTTATAAACTTTCAAACTTTTTCTCTTAACAGTGCGTTCAGGTTATGAAGGAGAAATTCAAATGGTGAAAGAAGTGTTGGTACGATGTGGAAATCTTAGACACTGCTGGTGGGCATATGACCTGGCTCAGCTGCCACAGGAGGCTCCTCAAAGAAACTGAACACAGGACTACCATCAGTCCTACTTTATTTGTTTGTTTTTTAAATTTATTATTAATATAGCATTCTGCCTGCATGTGCTCCTGCATACCAGAAGAGACACCAGATCTCACTACAGATGATTATAAGCCACCATGTAGTTGCTGGGAATTGAACTCAGAACCTTTAGAAGAACAGCCAATGTTCTTAACTTCTGAGCCATCTCTCCAGCTCCTGTTTTTGTTTTTTTGAGATAGGATTTCTTAGCCCTGGAGTTGCTGGAAACTCACTCTGTAGACCAGGCTGGCCTTGAACTCAGAGATCCACCTATCTCTGTCTCCCAAGTGCTGGGGTTAAAGGTGTGTGCCACCATACCACTGCCTGGTTCTTAAAAATAATACTTTTTAAGATTTATTTTTAATTTGTTGTTAAGTGTGTACCTGCATGTGGGAATGTGTGTGTGTGTGTGTGTGTGCTGGTGCCTGGGGAGGCCAGAGGTGTCAGAGCCCCTGAGAATGGAGCTATAGATAGTTGTGAGCCATTATGTAGGTGCTGGGACTTGAACCTATGTTCTCTAGGAGAGAAGCCAGTGCTCTTAACCACTGAACCCTCTTTCCAGTCTCCTAAATAGACACCCTAACATTCAGCCTACAATACAAACTTCCTGCGAGTAGGATGATGAAATAGCTAACACGTTATAAAGCATGTATTATGTGTCAGGGATTAAAGGCATTTGCCACCAACACCTGACCTTATAATTTCTTCTGAAGTTATCAACACAGATAACAGTTGCTTTTCATTACTGGACATGTATTTGTTACTTAGCTTTTTTCACTTGAGGTAGTTCCCCAGAACTGACACACGTGCATGCCACCCCATGTAGCTTTTTCCTTTTCTTCTCTCCTTCCTTCCCTCCCTCTTTAGCGCTCCCCATCCCCTTCTTAAGTGTGGGTTCTGGGGATTGAACGTCGTTCCTGCCAGTACTTTTTCCTGAGTGACTTTTTAGAATGTCATCAAGAGCACAAAAGTGATGTGCTGACAGTGATGAATGTACTGACATTTCAAGGAGGAAAGGAAGGATGAACTCTGTTTTAGGCTATGTAGGCTGGCAAATAGGATTTCCCCGCCTTGTAACGATTTGATATTTGGATAAAATCTCTTACACTACACGTCCCCTCTCTCATCCTTCAGGAGTCAATTTCCACAGTTCTCTCAACTCCCTTCAGCTCCCTGTTTGCACCAGCACTGTCTTGGAGCAGAGCATCAGCTGCTCCAGCTGCTTTTTGTTTTTTGAGACGAGCTCTTGCTGTGCACCTGATGAGGCTGGCTTCAAGGCCGGGGTCCTCCTGCCTGAGACTCTCAGTGCTGGGATTGTAGGTGTGCACCATCCTGCCTGGCTTCTTCCTCATCTTTAAGTGTAAGGATGAACTCAGTGTTCCTGTATCCATTAGAATACCTGCTACATGGAGGAAGAGCTATAGGGCTGGCATTATAGCACAGTGGTAGAGTGCTTGACTAGCATGCATGACACCCTAGGTTCAATCCCCAGTGCTTAAAAAAATAACGAGCTTTATACAACTAATCCTTACCCCCTTGGTTATTTTTTTCCTCCTTAAGTTAACAACTAGATTAAAAAAAATTGGGTAAAAAAGCATGGATAATTTGTATTTCTTATATATCACCAAGCAATTAAAAACAACAACATTGAATTGAAACTTCTTTAGGTCATGTAATATTGAATCTGTTCAACTACTCACAAAAACCCTATTTTATGACATTTGTCCATTAGCTAATAACGTGGTTGTAAGTTTTGTTTACTTTTCTGTACCTGACGAAAAGGCTGTAGATTTTTCCCCTGGTATACTGTTATGTTTATGTGTCCCCTGGCAAGTGCGGTTACTTTCCTAACTTACAAACATATTTTTTGGGCTTTATCGTAGGGCCACTTTCTGCAAATGTGAGAATTTCCATGTGCAGAAGTTAAAAGGAAAGGAAAGGAAAGGGCCACACTGATGTGCTTTTTTGCAATAAATGCGTTCATGCACTCTATTCTAAGCAAAGTGCCTTCTACTAGGAAAAAGAGAACGTGAAACTTAAATAGAACAAGAAACACTTGGACTTTTTGGAAGCGGAGCATGCAAGTCAAGATGTGACCTTAGGCACAGCTGTTCCAGCGGCACTCTCTGCACTTCTGGTATCTGCTGCTTCAAAAGGTGATGGCTGTAGTGGTGACTTGTGAAGAGATGGAAGCAGACTCCAGAGGCCACACGGCCAGCTCGGCCTTTTCTCTGCAGAGCATTGGCTTGAGACACAAATGTGTCTTCTAGACTTTCCATCCCTTTGCCGGCATCGTATCTAGGAAAGGAAGCACAAGATTGAGTTAGTTTGTGTGTCTGTGCACAAGTGAATTTGTGTGTCTGTAAGCCAGAGAATAGTCTTGGCTGTAGGTCTTTAAGCACTGCGCCTGCCTGCCTGTCTGTCTCTCTGTCTTTCGGAGACAAGGTCTCTTACTGGCCTGGGGCCCTCCAAGAAGGGTAGGCTGGCTGAGCAGTGAGCGCCAGTCACCTGCTGGCCTCTCCTTCCCCAGAACTGACACATGTGCATGCCACCCCATGTGGCTTTTTCCTTTTCTTTTCTTCTCTCCTTCCTTCCCTCCCTCTTTAGCTCTCCCCATCCCCTTCTTAAGTGTGGGTTCTGGGGATTGAACGTAGTTCCTGCCAGTACTTTTTCCTGAGTGACTTTTTAGAATGTCATCAAGAGTACTGGGCAAGGTCCAGCAGTCTTACTTAAGACACCCACCTTACTCCTAGAGATCCACAGTGCTCTGTTTATGCTTGGACTGGAATAGCTAGTACTGATTTAAGTGCCATCATATACTACTGCACATATTTTAAAAAGCATTTCCTTTCATCCAAATATGAAAACTCACATGGGAAAATGAATTCATTAATTCTGAGGCAAAACATTAATTTTTGGCTTTAGCATTCATGATGTTGGCCATGGACTCTCATACAGTGTTCTTTTAAGAGAGCCTCAGCATTAACCAGTAACAGCTATGCTGTCCTATGCAGTCCCTCTGTTCCTTCACCAAAAAAGAATACCTCTTTTCTTTCATCTTCCCAGAATCGATGACATAAACGACATCATCAATGGTTATGGATGTCTCAGCAATGTTGGTGGAAATGATAATCTTTGTTACACCTACTGGAGGTTTCACAAACACTGCCTGCTGCTCTTCACTGGATAAAGATGAGTGAAGTGGATGAATAACACATCTAAAAGGAAGTAAAGCCACAGTGAGGATTCTGGCACACAGCATTTAGACTGAGCCGGAGTGGGTGACTATCTGAAGTTAATTAAATGACTTCGGGAGTCACCAGCACTTCGCAGTGTGAGGGCTCCTTCTCATCTTACGAAATACAGCCTTCCAGAGACAAAAACCCTGTGCCAACCTGGGAATAGTTCTGGGTTAATTCCGCAGTAAGCCACCCAGAGGAATGAATTATTGATATAAGTTGCCAGCCTAAAACAAACTAACCAGCAAAGAATCATCTTTTGCCTTAAATCCGGGGTGGGGGGGGGCAAATTGTGATGTAAGTTAGAATATTCATTGTTAAATTTCTAGTTAGTGTTTGTTAGCTAGCCTTGCCCTAGTATGTGACTGCACACTCAGTAACTGGTGAAAAATTGTTTTCTCTCAAAATGGCAGCATGTCTTTGCTATTATTAATGCTGGCCTTCATCGGCTTCCCCTCCTCCTTAGGAACCTGGCAACTGAAGCTGCATGCAATATTTGCTGAGTCACTGTGATAAGTCAAGAGAAAGGTCTGTCCTTGATGGAACAGAGTAACACTTCCTGGAGCACAGACGGCTGCCCATGTGAGCTGGCATAAACACACACGTCTGCGAGGTGATGCCACAGTCTAAGGGGGTAAGGGCCATAGGGTCCCGTCTGCTCCTCATCTTTATAGATGGCTGCAGTGGAAGACCACAGAGAAAAAGCAAGTGGCTTACCGATGACTTCGTCTGTTGTTGAACAGAGAGTTAGACTGCAGCTGTTCATAAAGCATCTTGATTTCTGCTAGCCCAGGTAAAAACACAAGGATAGCACCTGGGTATATATATATAAAAGAGAGAGAGAGAAGAAGAAACTAAGATAAATGAACAAGGAAAACTAACATAGGTCATAAAATCAATAATCTGATAATTTTTCTCTTAGTTTTTCTTAGTATTTAAATAAATATGAAATCACATTTTTGTGTATACTCTGATTTAATAAGGAAAAATAGAGGAGGAGGAGGAGTACCCTTTTCCAATAGAAAACTGAGGTATAGAAAAGCAAGCCTTAAGTTATACAAGAAGCACTAGCCAAGCTATGTGTGTGTGTGTGTCCTGATGAATCTGCACGTGTGTATGTGTGCATGTGGGCACACATCAAAACATCTGAGGACTGAAACCAACACCGTGCAGACAGCAGACCCAGCTAAGCTCTTCAACATACTTCCTCAGGACCTGGCCACGGCTGTTTTCACAGTTATCTCTGTAGAAGAGTAACCTTTTAAGATTCTTTTGTTAATGAGATCCAGATATTTTATTGGATCTGATAAAAAGAAGCTATAACCGGTGGTCTGACCTGGTTATCTAAATTCAGATACATTTGAAAGCGACAGTATTTTAACTAGCTATGTCTTATTAACCTCTGATGGCCTTTAAAATTGTCCATTAAAGACAATAAGCAACAATATGAGACTCTAACATATTCTGTCCTAACGGCAGTCCCTCCCCAATAGTTATTCTCTTTTGTAGATCTCTAAGACAGCGTCATTTGGTAGTTCAGTGGTTTCGAGACCTATGGTTCAGGCTAGCCTTGAGCCTGTGTTGACTCTCCTGTCTCCCCCACTGGGGTTACAGGAAGGAGCCTCCACATCTAGCTTTCTCTTGTGCCTCGCTCACTCAAGAAGCTGATAACCTCTTCAGTAAAGTCTCCCTTAGTCTCACACATGTAAGCAGGATGCCATGCCACCTATGAAGCATGGATGTAAAACAGATCTCCCGAGCTCATTATCCACAGCCATGCTTACTCTCTCCACGAAACAAGGAAGGAATTGAAACCATCACAAAAATAGAGGAGGGACAAAAGCAATCTTGCAGGTTTTTTTTTTTCCCCCACACACATTACCTCATTTGGCCTTCACAGCCACCCTACGTAAGAAGGGTGTCAGCAGGAGACACACTACTCAGTCCTTGGCTAGGCTGGAGCTGGTAAGCTGACTGCCTCAACACAGACTTTCAGTTTCTGGCAGATCCATCCCATGCTCATCTGTGCTAAATGACACAAGACTCAGAGTGGTAAGACAGCCTGTATACAGATGGGAACTTGTCTATATTTTTACCTATTTTTTTAGGATTTAGTCTTCCCTCATGGCTCGGCCACCTGTCAGGTAGGGCTCTCATATTCACGAATATATCACTGATTCATTGTTATTTTTTGAGGCCCACCTCTTCTTCCCAGTGGGATTAACAGCATGTGCCACCATGCCTGGTAAATTTTGGTAATTTCTAAAATTTCTTTTTGGCTGACATGTTTTCTTTCTTTCTTTCTTTCTTTCTTTCTTTCTTTCTTTCTTTCTTTCTTTCTTTCTTTCTTTCTTTCTTCTTTTTTTTTTTGTGAGACAAAGTTTTTTTTGGCTGTCCTAGATTCGCTTTTTAGACCAGGCTGGCCTTAAACTCACAATGATCCGCCTGCCTCTGCCACCCAGAATGCTGGGATTACAGGCTTGTACCATCATACCCAGCTAGCATGTTTGTTTTCAATAAACATTTTTATTTAGAATGAAACCAGGCCACCAGTCCATTGGTAATGCATTAGCAACACATGACCACTTGCCAAGAGAAGAGAAATAAGGAATTTAATCATTTACATGGCTTTCAAGTCTCCTTAGAAAACATCATGATGATAAAGTCACCGAGAAAGCAGTCATTACCATATTTTTAAGGACTGTGTAATGAGCATATAAAGTCTTTATTGATCTGTTACGTCACTCAATCAGCACCCAACCTTTCAACAAAAATTTCTTTTAGCTGGTCATGGTGGAGCACACCTTTAATCCCAACACTCAGGAGGCAGTGGCAGGTGGATCTCTGAGTTTGAGGCCAGCCTGGTCTACAAAGTGAGTCTAGGACAGCCAGGGATACACAGAGAAACCCTGTCTTGAAAAAAACCAACCAACCAAAGAAACAAAAATGTTCCAAGAACTTTCCTAGGGGATGAGAAATACAGGGTGAACAAGAAATCCCTGATCTTTTTGTTTTTGTAGACAAGGTTTCTCTGTGTATCCCTGCCTGTCCTGGAACTCACTCTGTAGACCAGGCTGGCCTCAAACTCAAGAGATCCACCTGCCTCTGCCTCCCAAGTGCTGGGGTTAAAGGTGTGCAGCACCATGCTCAGCAAAATCCTGCTCTTAAAAGTTTATGTTCTACTGAAGAAGATGGGTAGGTTAGCAAAATAATTTCAGGCAGTATCAAATACTAGTTCTTTTGGATGTTATGATGGAATAAGAGTGAGGACAAGATCACAGACAGCATGGGCTACAATGGGGACAGGTGTGAGGAAACCCAAATGATGTGAAAGATACAGTCAAGAGAGAATCTCGACTACACTGAGGATAAGGAACTACAAGTGAGGTGACGATGGCTAGCATGGTCAGAGGACAGTAAGTAAAGGAAAAATACTATCAGCCAAGCATGACCTAGAACGTGGGATTTTCCTCTCTCTACCTTCCAAATGATGGGGTTCCCTGCAAGTACTACCATTTTGATTTATGAGACACTAGAGACTGAAACCAGGGTTTTCTGCATGCAAGGCAAGCACACTACCAGATCAGCTACACACACAGCTTTATTTTTCCTTACTTTTTTAAAAAATTATTTTTACTTATGTACACATATAAATTATATGTGGACCTGTGCATGTGAGTATAGGTGCCTTTGGAGACCAGAGGCACTGGATCTCCTAAGGAGCTGGAGTTACAGGAGGTTGTGAGCTGCCCAACATGGCTGCTGGAATTGAAGTCAGGTCCTCTGCAAGAGTAACAAGTGCTGTTAGCTACGGGGCCATCCCTCCAGCCTCCATTGTTAAATGTCTTTAAAGGCAACTTTTCCTGCATGTCATGATGCAGGATCACACCCCTGCTTTTACACGCTGACCAGGCGTTCCACCACTGAGCTGAACCCCAGCCCCACACGGTTTCTAGCAATAGTCGAAACAGCTTTATGCAAGATTTACTACTGTCCTCATTTCACAGAGAAATTAAAGTATACAAAAGATAAGGATTTATCCACGGGAATGAGATTCCTGGACAGTGCGAGGCTGGGAAGTCAGACTCTGGAGCGTGAGGTCTTCCCCAGTGCCCTGCGGCCCTGTGTACAGTGCACGCGGAGCTTGAACACTCAGGACCAGACTTGCAGTTTGCCAAGGAGTGAGTGTTTACTATGTGCACCATTGGGGCCAGAGAAAAGCAACGGTTACCTGGAGGGTAGGAGTGCTCGCCCTTTACAATCCACTCTAGCAAGGCCTCTATTAAATCCAGGTTAACCTTTTCAAAATCCATGACAGACATTGTCTTGATGACTGACCTGCTCACCCCTGAAAGAAAGGTAAAAGTCAGAACGATTACCGTCACACCTGTGAGGTTGGTGAGTCCAGGTTGGTTCAACAGCAGAGCTATTCACATTTGAAGTACTTACTTGGTGAACTTTTTCTTTTAGTCCCCCAGAAAACACTGATTTACAGAGGTACATACTCTCTTTCTCTGGCAAGGTGAGCCTTGTACTCAAGATGAGCATGATTGTTTTTTGAAGTGCTGGTCATCCTGTCTCCATGTCAAGTGCTGGAATGTATGTGCACAGCAGCACACCTGGGCAGCACACCTGGCTTATGTGTTGCTGGAGAGCAAACCAAGGCTCCCTGCCAGGCACATGCACAGTGTTAGCTGAGTTACATCCCAGCCCAAACACACTTTGTGTTTCTGCAGCGGAGACCCAAAGAGAAAGTGCTTGCCCCATTTTAAGTTTCTCCTACTTTTTCTCCTTTTCACCATCACATATTTATTCAATGTCTAAGATCTAGAACAAAATTCAGTGAGACACATTTTAGAAACTCCTTTTAGATTCAATCAAACCCTGAGTCAGGTCATCTGGAAGTTCAGGAAACAGTCACCAGAGGGAGACACGAACAGGGCACAGCTGTTTCATTAGCATCTTTACAACAGTGCTAAACTTTTAGGTCCCTTTGAGACAGTGACAGAATTGGTGGCTCTTCCTTGAAGAATGCATGTGAATTAAAAACATCCTCAATGCTGGGCATAGGGCTGCAGACCTTTGGTCCTAACACTTGGCAGAGGCAGAGGCAGGTGGATTTCTGTGGGTTTAAGGCCAGCCTTGTCTACATAGTGAGTTTCAGGATAGCCAGGGCTACACAGTGAGACCCTGTCTTGAAACACTGCTCTTCCCCACCTTCCCGCCCTGCCCTCCCTCCAAAAGAACTTCCTGCTCACTGGAGTCTCAGCAAAAGCCTCCTCAGCTCTGTGGGTCTTTCCTGAACCTGAAGCCCAGTTTCAGCTAGACCGATGCCAGTGAGTCTCGGGATCCTCCTATCTGATGGACGTGGCCTATCTCCACCTCGTGTTGAGGTTATAGGCGCTCAATGACGTGCCTGGTTTTCATTGGAGCTCTGGGGATATGAACTCCGGCTCTCTTGCAGGCGCAACTAACATTTTACTCACTGGCCCATCTCCCCAGTCCAATATTGACATTTTAAAGATTATTTTGCAGCAGGTCGCTCTATTTGGCTGTATCTGATATGTCACTACAATCAAATTAAATCATGCATTTTTGACTGAAATACCACAAAACAATGCTGAATTTTCAGTGAATAACTGAGGTATGCAATCTCTGCTTGCCTCATTATGGGTGGTTAACTTGACCATCAAGTTAAGATTCTCCCCTGTGTAACTGTTACTAATTCCCTTTGTAGTTAAGTCACTCATGAAGAGATGTTTGAGACTACTTAAGTGTCAGGTAGATTTTACCCACCATACTTCTAAAGTAACATATTTCAGCGGGGTATAATAGCAGATGCTTACAGATCCAGCCACTTGGGAGGCTGAAGCAGGCGTTCAAGACTAGCCTATGCAATATAGTAAAACCTTTGTCTCAAAAGATAAAAATGCCAGATGAGGCGACACCTTTAAAAATTCCTCCTTTTTAAGTTTAACTGTGGTGTTAGGGATGCCCTCCTCCTGTGGCATGCTGCACCTGGCTGCTGTGCGGCCTGCTATGCACATAATCATAGATGAGCACATAGGATGTGCAAGGTTCCCACTTTGCCTTTGTCCTTAAAGCGCTCTTCCCTAGACTTCTATCCCTTCTTCATCTTTTGTCAGAGCCTCTAACCTGTTACTCCTGCAGGGTCAGCTGGTTTTCCTTTCTCTCCATCAAAGACTTAAAAAAAAAATCAGAAAACACCACTACCACCACCACCAACCAAACCACACTAAAGAAAAATCAGTTGGCGGAGATGACAGCTGTAATCTATGCATTAGAACTGCCTTTTTTTTTTTTTTTTTTGTATTTTATATACAGTGGTGTTCTACCTTGCATGTTTATCTGTGTGAGGGAGTCCGGTCCCCCAGAACTAGAGTTGTAGACAGTTGTGAGCTGCCATGTGGGTGCTGAAAGTTGAACCTGGGTCCTCTGGAAGAACAGGCAGTGCTTTTAACCACTTAGCCACCTCCACAGCCCCAGAACTACCATTTTTGTAAGTTTAAAGTTGTTCTGACAAATTTAAGGCAATGTCACTATAAAACAAGTCCTATTTTTCTTTTTCTGGGTTGTGGTGGGAAAGAAATAACAAGAAATTTTTGGCATACTTCATACTACTCCCTGAGTAAGCACATTACCTTTATAGCGTATGGAGAGCTGATTAAAATCTAACTGTTGATCTGGTATCATGTCTTTGATGGCATCTTCCTCATCCTCGAGATGAAGGGAAAGTCTCAGGTCTTCCTCCACTTCTTCGAATGCAGTTCTGTTGTGTCTGGCTTTAAGCTTTTCCCTTGCCATCTTTTTCATGGAACGCATATAGGGGCTCCCATCCTGTAACACATACCTGAGGGAGAAGACAAAGTAATGTGTCTCTGTGGGTGTGTTCCTGCTGAACAAGAAAGAAGTTAATTCTCCCATGTTGTTTGTCCCCGGCAGAATGCTGCTCTGCTTCTGTGTAGCTCATGTGTTAGCGTCTAGCAGTCCAGGATTCTGCTGCCTGTGCCCTGTTTCTGGTTGGGAACACTCTGCAATGAATGCCATTGGTTCTGTCCGATGTTCTTATCTAAATCATATATGACTATGGAGAAAAGGCCTATCCAGGAAAATGGCACAGACATTCAGAAGACATTTGAGCTCTTCTCAGTTGCAGTGTCCCTGACTTTAATTCCTTCTCTGAGACTCTTATCTATCTCCCAAAGGCTCCAACTATAATTCTAAAGCAGATCATTCCACTCCATGCAACCAAACATAGACCAGTTCTTTTTGAACACTGCTACAAGACCATCTTCAAACACACTCTTATTAGATAGTTAAGACTCTTATTAGATAGTTAAGTATTTGTTTGAGATAATGCTATTCTTATGGTGAAGGGGAAAGGTCTACATTTGCTACTAAAAGCTCTAGGTTTGAGTTCTAGGTCTGCCACTAAGTCACCATGCCATGGAACTTCTGAGACTCCATTTCAAAGGCCTTCTTTTCTCATTATTTGAAAGAATCGATTGACCTAAATGGAAATTACTTCCCCGGGAGGTCTAAAGGTTCCCCAGAGGCCCTGTGAAAGGTAAGGGCTAGGGGATAGTGAACACAAGTGGGGTTCTCTTCTTTCCTTCTACCTTGTTCACCCAGATGAATTCGTGTTTTTAGTTCTCACTTCAGCCAACCTAGTTGCTGGGAACTGAACTCAAATCCTCTAGAAGAGCATCAGGTAGGCATAAGCTCACTGTGTAATTCAAACGCTGATTTCTGTATCCTCATATCTGGTTGCAATCCTTGCTCTGAGAATCTCCTGTTTTAATGTTGTGTAAACACTGCTCCCCAATTGTCTCCTGATATGCCAATAAAGCAGCTTACAGCCAATTGCTGAGCAGGAGAGAGAATAGGGCTGGCTTCCTGCCAGCCAGGGAAGGAGGAGTTAGAGGAGGTAGGTGATTGAACCACAGAAGTCCAGGAGACATCAGGAGAGGAGCTGGAGCAGAAAAAGTTACAGAGTGCAAGTATCTCTGAGATGTACGCTGGAGGAAACCAGATTAGTTTAGAGGGTTAAAAATAAGTAATAACTGCTCAGTTATATGTGTTGTGAAGCTATTATTAAACAAATATAAAAGTGTCTCAATTATTTGCATGATGGTTGGGTTAAAAGAGAAGCTGAGAAACAAACACAGTTTTATAAAAACAACATTAACTGCAGCAAGTGCTTTTTTGTTACTCTAGTTTAATCTATTACTCTAATTCTGCAACTGGTCCTTGTAACCCAGGGAAGTGTTAATATTAATAGACCTATTTGACACATGATGGAACTGAGATGCAGAGATACTAAACAACTTGACAGACAGTAAGAAGTAGGACTTAAATACAAAGAGTCTGTTTACTGACAGAAAAAGGAAAAAAAAATAGAAAAGTTAAATGAAAGATGGAAGATAATTAAAAAGGAAGATTAGCACCCTGACACACTGAGGATAAACAGTAACTGTGTTTATAAAGTTTTTCTTCCTTACCTTGTCACAGCAATTGCATCCTCCAGAAAAAATTGATCAACAGGAAACGCACGACCTAGAAAAACAAGAAAACAAACTAGAAAGGCATCAGAATACCCACTAAGCTAGCTGGAAATTTTGTGTGTAGTTTGTACACGCTATCTACATATTAAAACAATACTTGGAATAAGAAAGTAGTGTTTGTTCTGTGTTCTTTGAAGTACTGTGTTTCTTTGTTTGTTTTTTGAGACAGGGTCTCTCTGCATAGCCCTAGGTGTCCTGGAATTCACTCTGTAGACCAGGCTGGCCTCTGCCTCCCTGAGTGCTGGGATTAAAGGCATGTGCCACCAATACCCACCTGGCAGGTCTAAGTTCTAATGAGTACAGAGAGAAGAAATGGATAGGAAAGAAATGATAATTTTCTAATGGGATTTTTCAAAGCTTATTATACTGTTTCTTCCTTCCATCCCCAGAAACTTTAAACATTGAACACTGTATTCTCTACCCAGCTTCCTTCTTTTCATCTGCTGTAACCACTTGCCAAACAAGCTCCAATGATACTATCACTTCAGTCAGTGTTTCCAAATTTCCCTGTGGTAATCAATCAACTATAAAAGGACAGGCCCAGGCTCAGATTGGTAATTATTCCACAATGGAACTGTGAAAGCACCGAAAAACAAAACAAAAACACCCACCACAACTTTTTCCTTCCTTCCTTCCTTCCTTCCTTCCTTCCTTCCTTCCTTCCTTCCTTCCTTCCTTCCTTCCTT
>NW_026585644.1:43770158-43804480 GCF_907164565.1 Psammomys obesus
CTTCCTTCCTTCCTTCCTTCCTTCCTTCCTTCCTTCCTTCCTTCCTTTCTTTCCTCTTTCTCTCTCTTTCTCTCTCTCTCTCTCTTATGTTTTTTTGAGACAGGGTTTCTCTGTGTAGCACTGGCTGTCCTGGACTCACTTGGTAGACTAGGCTGGACTTGAACTCACAGATATCCACCTGCCTCTGCCTCCCAAGTGCTGGGATTAAAGGTGTGTGGCACTTTTACTGCCTGGCCCAACTTTATTTTTTTTCAGAGTAGACCAGGATGTGGAAATTTAGCGCAATTCCTAAGTGAACAAGTATGGTATAGGTAGGCATATCTTCCCTCCTTATGACAGATTATTCCTAAAAACAGACATTTGGATGTTGTGCACAACTGAATGTTAGAAATTCTAAGAACTAAGGCTTTAAAAGGGTTACATACAAAAGTAAAATCTGGCAAGTGGATGAACTACCTACTCACCAGCTGCTTTCTATTGGGCTGTTTTGTTGTAAATGAGCCCCTTCTTTAGAGAAAGGCAGGAATACTCGTGTTTTGAATGCCTTTGAAGTTGTGACCCTTGCTACTTTAGAGGGATGCACAGCAGCGGAATGGGACTGGTGAACAGTGCGTTCCATACCTGGTATAGTGATAACTGGGCAGTAGCTGAAATACTTTGAGAAGAGCCCGGCATCCAGGGTTGCACTCATGAGAATGACCTGGAGGGTTGGTCTCTGCGTCACGATGTCTTTCAAAACCAGCAGTAAGAAGTCACTGGAGACAAGAAAAGACACCTGAATGTTGGACACATGCAACATAGGAAAACTAATGACTTTTGTGTATTTCAGGATTTAAAACTTAGAGGAAAAGTGTGAAACTCAATGTGCCACAGTCCTGGTTGAGAACAGTTCAGAATTTAAAAATACAAAACAGCAGTCCTCTTCAATTAAATTCAGTGCAATAGCAATTAAAATACAACAGGCATTATCACTGAAGTTGATCATTCTGATTCAAAAGGCACATACAAAGGTTTTCATTATGGCACTGTGTGTAAGAGCAACGACCCAGAAGAGGCTAAGGGTAACAGTCTCTAGTCTAGGGAGCGGCAGGCAGCTGCTAAAAGGATACGCTAGAAGCCTAGATAATGACGCCAACCCTCTTGAGCTTACTGTTAGTGAAAACAATGCACGTTACGGGATAGCAGTACTCCAATCAACACTCTTAACTGGTGTACGCCAGCCCCGTCTTCCCGCAACCTACGATCAACACCGCTGGCCCCTGCTTCCAGTCAAGCCCAGTGTGCCATTCTACTCAAAATCCTTCCGTGACTCTCAGCAGTGCTTACTAACATGGCTCTCTGCAGCGTGGTCTGCACTCCACCGTCATTTCCTTCTGCTCTCCCGCCTACCAGGCTTCGGGACTCCACTCTTGCTGTCCTTGAGGAATGCAGCTCAAGGTCTTTGCACGAGAAACATGCCAGAATGAGTTTCTGCCAGCCATTCACACAGATGGCCCCTCGTTTCCTTCAAGCCTTTACTGAAAACATGTCCAGCAAGGCCTTCCTTGGCTAACCTACTTAGAATTTCCAAGGAAGCCCACTTCCCACCATGCATTTCTTATTCCCTTTCCCCTGGTGTACCTTTTCTTCTTAGAACTTAACACTCTATATTTTACTTATTTACTTTATTATTGGACTCCCTTAACAAAGTTAGAATGTAAACTCTCATCAGCCGAGGGCAGTGACACATGCCTGTAATCCCAGCATTAGGGGAGGCCAGCCTAGTCTACAAAGAGAGCTCAGGACCACTAATGCTACACAGAGAAACCCTGTCCAAAAAAAAAAAGTTCTCAAGGACAAGGATTTTGTGGTTGTTTTGCTTACCACACCAATGTTCAGGACACACCAAATGCTCAATGAGAATTTACTAACTTACAAAATAAACACATATTTCAAGGAGAAGAAACCATTTTGAAAACAAAAGATTTCTAACAAAGTAGCAGTCTTTTTGCTCATGTATTTTCTGTTTGGTTTTTGGAGACAGAGTTTCTGTGTAGCCCAGGCTGTCCTACAACTTGCTCTGTAGACCAGGCTGGCCTTGAACTCTGCCTGCTTCTGCCTCTTGAGTGTTGGGATTACAAGCATGTGCCCCTAGCCCCACTTCTGTTGAATTCTTAGAAACATTTTATTATGTGCATCTTTTCTTAAGTTTCAGAATGTCATTTTCAGTGTCTCTAGTCCACTAAGTTTACTTTAGATCTTTTCTTTTCAGATATTTATAATAATTATTTTTTGGAAGCCCTACAACCTTTCTTTTCTACTTATTTGCCACTGTTTTAGCATATCATCTAGATGACAAACTGATTAACATCATGTATCTATGTGGCCCTTGCTCAGCTTCTAAAAATATTTTATTTTATGTATGTATGTATGTACGTATATATGTATGTTTTTTTGACACAGGGTTTCTCTGTGTAACAGTTCTGGTTATCTTGGAACTCACTTTGTAGACCAGGCTGGCCTTGAACTCACATAGATCTGCCTGCCTCTGCCTCCCAAGTGTTAAGATTAAAGGTGTGTGCCACCATGCCTGGCTATAAATATAAATATAAATATAAATATAAATATAAATATAAATATAAATATAAATATAAATATAAATATAAATAAAAAATATATATATATATTTAGACAGGGTTTCTCTGTATATTCTTGGCTGTCCTGGACTCACTTTGTAGACCAGGCTGCCCTTGAACTCGCAGACATCTACCTGCCTCTGCCTCCCGAGTGCTGGGATCACAGGTACCACCAGGCCCATGGTAAAAAATGGTTTTTAATGATTTCTAATTCATTAAAATAAGTTAAAAATGCCTTATTATGATTTATAAGGCTTTTGAAGATTTGGCTCTTATTTCTTCTCCTCCCTGCTGTCTTCTCTTTTACTTACTACTCCCCAGCCATATTGGCTCTCCTCAGTTCAGGCCTCACCATGCCCAATCTCACTGCAGAATTTCCATCTGTGCTATCTTTGTTCCCAACTGTTAGATGGGATTCCCGTTCATATTTCAGTTTATTAATTAGAGTCATTTCTTCAGAAATGTGGTCTCTGAATATCTTATGGTGTCATTTTCCATGGCTTCTCATTTCTTTTTGCTCTCAGACTGTGGAGATGAGAGGAATTACTTATGTTTGTATCCCCAGCAACTACACTCCTAGGCACTTCATGTTGGTGCTATCAGTTCATGAATGAATGCGTACAGCATGATCAAAAGAACAAAGGCAGCACACATGGACCGACCCTCAGAGACACAGCATGTTGCCCAGGAGGCTCTCCAACAACTGTGCTACAGATCTTGGACATCAGAAAGCCATTTCTCTCATCACTAAGTCTATGAAACTCAACTGGAAGCAGGTAACATTTTTCAGCCATGTCTTCATTTTGCAGGTGTTCATGAGGAAAACCTCCCTATTACCTTTCTTCTGTCCTCTCATGAACTTCATCCACAATGATGTGGGAGACTCCCTGCAGAGTTGCATCTCCTTCCAGCCTCCTCAGCAGCACGCCTGTGGTGCAGTACAACAGTCTGGTGGCTGAGGACTTACAAGAAGAGAGCACGGTCAGACATTAATGAGACTTTGAAAAAGAGACTACGGGCAAAGCAAACTGAATGAGCAGGAACGAACAGCATCGGGACCAGCAGCAACTCCATTTAAGACAAAAGAGTACGGCGCTTTTATCTAAGGTCAGCAATACATGCTCTTCTCCATATTAAAACTGTAAGTTTAAGACTTCCCAAAAACACCCAAGTACTGTTATACACACTTTTGTTTGCTTTCTGAGACAGAATGCACATTGTCCTTGGTGTCCTGGAGTTTGCTATGGAGACCAGGCTGGCCTAGACCACAGAGATCCTTCTGCTTCTGCCTCTCAAGTGCTGGGAGTAAAGGTGTGTGCCACCAGGCCTGCTTATAAAACATTTCTTCAAAGTGGGTGTTTAAATCAGGTCTACATTCGCTTCAGCTTTAACAGCAAGATCACATCTGCTAACTAAGAATTAAAAAAAAGGGCAGGAGAGATGGCTCAGCAGTTAGCACTTGTTCTTTTGGAGGACCCAGGCTGGATTCTCAGCACCTACATGGCAGCTTACAAGCATCTATAATCTCAGTTCCAGGGGATCCCGTGCTGTCTTTTGGCCTCTGCAGACACCAGGCATGCACAAGGTCACGGACATACATGCAGGCAAAACATTAATATATATATAAATATAATATACTACAAATAAAGTGTATATCTATATCTATATCTATATAATAAATCTAAAAAAGGTCTGAAAAAAGAATTAAAAACCTATATAAAGCATATTTGGTGCAACCAGATAAGAGTTCTTACCTCAGAATACTTCTCAAGGGATTTCAACCCCACTGATGGTGATTATCAACAAACGGCAGGTCCACGTCCCCACCAGCCTGTCAATCTCCAGCCCTCCCAGTCTTTACCGTTGAAAACAGTGGAATCCTATCACCATGAAGTGAGCAGAGGATACATACCTTGACACTTTCCAACCGGATCTGGTACCCCACGCTCAGACCCACCCTTTCTGCTCTTTCTTTGGCAACACGTTCAGCAACAGAGACTGCAGAGATTCGTCGGGGTTGGGTACAGATGATGTTCGCCACCCTCTCAGGCGGCCCATTCAGAGAATTATCCAGAATAAACTGTGGAATCTGTGTGGTTTTTCCACATCTGTATGTCAAAACAAAGGAGTCCTAAAATGAAGTTTTCAAGGGCTAGTTAACAAAGCAATCACAGGCAACAAGGAATCTATGCTCCCTAGAGCCATGCTGCTCAGCCAGTGCCTAAGACGACTCCCTACTCAGTGCCCAGGCCTGATACATCCTAGGAACAGGGCACCAAATGACAGTCTAATGTCATTGATAAAATGAGGGCTATGAAGAAGACACAACTAAGATCTCTGGGGATGTGAACTCTACATATGGGTCCCAGAGAAAGAGAGTACTTGCTTATGGTTTAAGTATTCTAGGCAGCTTGGAGAGATGGTTCCATGGGTAAGAGTGCTTGCTGTGGGGCACAGAGACCTGAGTCCAAATCCTCAGTACTCAGGCAAAAAGCTGGACATGGCTGTGCAAGCTCCTGTAACCCGTGTTGGGGTAAGGAGGGAGACAGAAGCTTAATGGACAATGTGGCTTGCTGGCCTCTAGCCTAGTTCCAGGTCCAGTGAGACCTTGTCAAAAGATTAAAGCAGAGAGTGATAGAGCAGGACATCTGAGGTCCTCCTGTGGCCCCGATACACATGAGCATGCACACCTGTATGTACAACAGCCCCATACAAATACACTTTATTTTCTTATCTTTGATGTGGCTTGATTTGGCTATAAATGGACTGAAATAAAAAGACATGAGAAACTGAAGTTATAAAATTACAATCTTAATTGAGTCTTAGCACAAATATAATAAATCTTTGTGTAATCCTGAATAAAAAATAAAATTATGCCTGAGTGTTGTCCTGGATATGCATGTTTGCATTTTATTTTATCTTAATTTAATATTTGCTTTTATAGAAAGAATAGAACAGGAAAAAAAATGTTACTTAAGTTGAAGAGGATGCATCTACAGAGTGAGTTTCTGAGCTCCGTTTTTAGGTGTTTGTAATTTGGTCCCGAGACTACAGAAGACAACCATCATTACTGAATGCCATTTAATATTTGACAGAGAAAATAAGACATGCAAGTGACGTCAGCTGCAGATTTTCTTTTAAAGCATACCTGGTTGTGGTAGCCAACGCTCCTGGCCTACATGTACACTAAAGCTGCACTTGAAGGAAGTCACTTTCTTACCCGGTCATACCACTTATGACAACCACTTGGTGCTTGCTCAACAATTTAAGGATGGTGTCTCTTTCTTCCCAAGCAGGTAGTAATTGTCTTTCTTGCAGAATTGAGTGGAACTGTCTGGAAGCCTAATAAAAATCAAGGAGAATAGATGCTGAAAAAGCATTTGACAAAGTCCAACACCCATTTATGTTTAAAGTCTTGGAGAGATCAGGGATACAAGGCACATACCTAAAGATAGTAAAGGCAATATACAGCAAGCCTATAGCCAACATCAAACTCAATGGAGAAAAACTTAAATCAATCCCACTGAAATCAGGGACAAGACAAGGCTGCCCACTCTCTCCATATCTCTTTAACATTGTACTTGAAGTCCTAGCCAGAGCAATAAGACAACTAAAGGAGATCAAGGGGATACAAATCGGAAAGGAAGAGGTCAAAGTGTCACTATTTGCAGATGATATGATAGTACACATGAGTGACCCCAAAGATTCAACCAGAGAACTTCTTCAGCTGATTAACACCTTCAGCAAAGTGGCAGGATACAAAATCAACTCAAAAAAATCAGAAGCCCTCTTGTATACCAAAGACAAAAAGGCTGAGAAAGAAATTAGGGAAACAACACCCTTCACAATAGCCACTAATAACATAAAGTACCTTGGTGTGACTCTAACCAAGCAAGTGAAAGACCTGTTTGAGAAAAACTTCAAGTCTTTGAAGAAAGAAATTGAAGAAGATCTCAGAAGATGGAAAGATCTCCCGTGCTCATGGATTGGTAGGATTAACATTGTGAAAATGGCCATCCTGCCAAAAGCAATCTACAGATTCAATGCAATTCCCATCAAAATACCAACTCAATTCTTTACAGACCTTGAAAAAAAGATTCTCAGCTTCATATGGAGAAACAAAACACCCAGAATCTCCAAAACGATCCTGTACAACAACAGATCATCTGGAGGTATCTCCATTCCCGATCTCAAGCTGTACTACAGGGCAACAGTAATAAAAACTGCATGGTATTGGCATAGAAACAGAAAGGAGGATCAATGGAATCGCATAGAAGACCCAGAAATAAACCCACACACCTATGAATACTCAATATTTGACAAAGAAGCCAAATCCATTCAATGGAAAAAAGACAGCATCTTCAACAAATGGTGCTGGACCAACTGGATGTCTACTAGAAAAATGAAAATAGATCCATATTTATCACCCTGCACAAAACTAAAGTCCAAGTGGATCAAGGACCTCAACATAAAACCAGATACTCTAAATCAGTTGGAAAAAAAAGTGGGAAACAGCCTAGAACTCATTGGCACAGGAGACAACTTCCTGAACAGAACACCAACAGCACAGGCTCTAAGAGCAACAATCAATAAATGGGACCTCATGAAACTGAAAAGCTTCTGTAAAGCAAAAGACACTGTCATCAAAACAAATAGACAGCCTACAGATTGGGAAAGAATCTTCACCAACCCTTTATCTGACAGAGGGCTAATATCCAGTATATATAAAGAACTAAAGAAGCAGAAAAGCAGCAAACCAAGTAATCCACTTAAAAAATGGGGAACAGAGCTAAACAGAGAATTCTCGAAAGAGGAACATCGAATGGCAGAGAAGCACTTAAAGAAATGCTCAACCTCATTAGCCATTAGGGAAATGCAAATCAAAATGACCCTGAGATTTCACCTTACACCCATCAGAATGGCCAAGATGAAAAACTCAAGTGATAGCACATGCTGGAGAGGTTGTGGAGAAAAAGGAACCCTCCTCCATTGCTGGTGGGAATGTAAACTGGTTCAACCACTTTGGAAGTCAATCTGGCGCTTTCTCAGACAACTAGGAGTAGTGCTACCTCAAGACCCAGCTATACCACTCCTAGGTATATACCCAAAATTTGCTCAAGTACACAACAAGGACATTTGTTCAACCATGTTCGTAGCAGCTTTATTTGTAATAGCCAGAACTTGGAAACAACCCAGATATCCATCAACGGAGGAATGGATACAGAAATTGTGGTATTTTTACACAATGGAACACTACTCAGCAATCAAAAAGGAGGAAATCATGAAATTTGCAGGCAAGTGGTGGGATCTAGAAAAGATCATTCTGAGTGAAGTATCCCAGAAGGAGAAAGACAAACTTGGTATATACTCGCTTATATAGACCTACAAGATATGATAAACATAATGAAATCTACACACCTAAAGAAGATAATCAAGAAAGTGGACACAGGCGAAGGTGATTAATCCTCATTTAGAAAGACAAATGGGATGTGCATTGAACTTATGATAGGAGTCTACCACAAAAGGCATCTGAAAGACTCTACCTAGCAGTGTTTCAAAGCAGACACTAAGACTCATAACCAAACCCTCGGCAGAGTACAGGGAATCATATGAAAGAAGGGAAGTTAGTATGATATGGAAAGGATAGGAGCTGTACAAGGACCAAATATATCCAGGCACAGGGTCTTTTCTGAGACTGACACTCAACCAAGGACCATCTATGGATATAACCTAGAACTTCTGCTCGGATGTGGCCCGTGGTAGCTCAGTAACCAAGTAGTTTTCCAAAGTAAGGGGAACACGGACTATTTCTAACAGGATCTCAAGGGCAGGCTGTTTGATCCCCCCCCCCCCAGGGGAGGAGCAGTACTGTTAGGCTATAGAGGAGGACTTTGCAGCCAGCCCTAAAGATACCTGATAAAACAGGGTCAAATGAAAGGGGAGGAGGTCCTCCCCTATCAGGGGACTTGGAAAGGGGCAGGGAGGAGACCAGGGAGGGAGTGTGGGGTTGGGGAGGGAATGAGGGAGCGGGATACAGCTGGGACACAGAGTTAACAAAATGTAACTAAAAAGAAAAATAAAATTAAAAAAAAAAATCAAGGAGAAGGCAGCAGCTGAGTTACTTTCAGTTACCTTTCACAAAACTCAACTTAGAATCCCACAATGGGGCACATCCTCTCTGCTTTCTTTAGCAATCTGCTCTCATAGTTCAGTCATCTCAGGCCTGACACAGGGGACTTCAGATAGAAGGCTGGGGGCTATAAGCAATGGAATCTGTACAGTTTTACATATCTAAATAAACTGAAAGGTATAAACCCCTCTTGCTTAGCACGTATCCGATCCTTCCCAATGAGAATATTTATGTCAGCAGTACAAGAAAAATTTGTGTGTCCACAGAACAATTCATACATGCATTGTTCAAAACAGTAACTCTGGCCACATGGAGCTACTGAACCCTTGAAATACAGAACTATGTAAACTATGTAAATCAGTTTAACAACTAAAGGTCAATACTCTGAACACTGCATTGTACGCAGGTACTAGGGGGAAGAGAAGATGGATTGTGGACAGTTAGTAGGTATAGGGGTAAACTTACATAGGAGGGAAACTTTTAATGTTCTATAGCATAGCAAAGGCTGCAGCAGGACGAACAGAGAAGTTCAGTGTCATTCTGTGCTACACAGTAACTTCTGGCCAGGCTGGACTAGAGACCCTGTCTTTAAAAATAATGATTTTTTTTTGGGGGGGGGGGCATATATCAAAATAGCTAAAGGATTTTTTGAATGTTCCCAAAGAATTGCAAAATGTCTCCCTAATCATACCATATCCATGTATTGAAATGTCATACTTACAAGTGTGATTATGTCAACTAAAAATAAAATTTTAGATTTGGAAAGACAGTTCAGTGGTTAGAAGCCTGTACTGCCTTTTCAGAGAACCAGAGTTCAGTTCTCAGCACCCACACCAGGTGGCTCATAAGCATTGTTAAGTCTAGTTTCAGGTGCTGTAACTAGATCTTCTGATCTATGAAGGTACCTGCACACATGTGGGGCACATAGACTCACACAGATACACACAAATGAAGAAATAACAATAATCTTTAAAAAATTTAAAAATGAAATTTAAGTTGGGCTATAGTGTTGTACTCCTTTAATCCCAGAACTTGAGAGGCAGAGGAGGGCAGAGCTCTGAAAGTTCATGGCTAGCCTGGTCTACAGACTGAGTTCCAGGACAGCCAGGGCTACACAGAGAAACCCTGTCTCAAAAAACAAAAAACAAAAAACAAAAAACGAAACAAAAAACAAAACAAAACAAAACAAACAAAAAAAAAAAAGAAAAAGAATAATTACTTATACTTTGGGACAATATAAAACTATATTAATATAATTTCCTGCAAATAATTTTGTTGTATAGATCTGTCATAATAATTAAATTGACTAAATAATTTTTATGTCTCTACTATTTTCTTATGGTATGATTATATACATTTTGATGCTCTATGGGCATTACAGATATTAATATAATACATACAAATATAAAAATTACAGAAGGGTCTTAAATATCATTTAATCTAATCCATAAATTCATTCAGTAGCTAAGCTGTTGCAGGATATCTGATAGCACTCTGAACCCCGGTATTGTATTGTTTACTGGGAAAACCTGTTCCTAGTTGTGGTGTAGCTCAGCCCTAGCACACACCTTTAATCCAAGAGCTTTCAGCTTAAGTATTATAAACAGAATTAAATAAGTCAACCCTAGGTCAAGAGCAAGCAACCAGTTGACAGGGAGTCAACATAGGAAAAAACAGAGAGTAAGTAAGAGAAAGTCAGTAGGATGGACAGAGATTGGCACAGGAAATAGAAAGTAGGGACATTTGAGTTTGAGAGATTTTGGAGACGGTGTGGGGAAGGAGGTTTCCCTCTTTTGGGCCATTGTCTGAGGAGGAAGGTCAGCTGGGAGCTTTTTCTGCCTCTCTGAGCTGGCAGGCTTTCACCCCAGCATTGTTAGCAAAACTGAATGAGTGAGATTTTGTTAATGGTAGCTTATGAAATAAAATATGAGTCTTTCCCTACTCCTCTTAGATATGAATTTTCTTTTCTTTCACAGCATTAGGATTCCCTTCAAATATTAAATTAGCTATTACTGCGGCAAAGGTAAACGGTTCTGAGAATATTTGGTACACACACACATCTGGCATTTGCCAGCTGAGGAGTGTCCCCAGAGCACCTAGCACACGCACCTAAATTTGCTGCAGCATGCAGAAAAGTCGAGCCACTCAGGGAGAGAGTGGTCGCACAACTGTGGCTATCTAGCAAGATCTTGTCCCAAAAGGCCAAACAACAACAACAACAAAACAAGAAGGAAGAGAAATAGAAGGAAGGAAGGTTGAAGAGGCGAGAGAAGGA
The DNA here is from genome assembly GCF_907164565.1 of Psammomys obesus. Classification (NCBI taxonomy): domain Eukaryota; kingdom Metazoa; phylum Chordata; class Mammalia; order Rodentia; family Muridae; genus Psammomys; species Psammomys obesus. The sequence goes on from NW_026585644.1 coordinate 43,781,179, forward strand.
ATTTCAACCATTCAGCATGAACCAGAAGCTAGGAGGATGGGTAGCCCAGCCCTCAGGAGGTGCTGCTCCCGTACCTGTTTCATCTGGAACTGCCTGCAGATCTTGGCGTTCTCAGCATATATGGACTTTTCCGGCCAGTCATATCTTTTGTAATTCTTTTTCTTAAAGTTCACATAGCTTTCATTCTCCACTATTACTGATATAGGACCTTCATACTCATCTGCATCGTCCTCCAGGTCTGATAATATCTCTCCTTGAATGGAGTAGAAGAAAACATTTTCAATTTGCCCTTTCTTTAGGAAAGGGAAGACAGTCATTGACAAAGTAACAACTATAACATCATAAGACAGAGAAAAAGCTTCAATGAAACAGGTTCCTTCATTTCATACTATTTCTACGCAAGAACATAAAATGCTAAGAGAGCTTTCCTCAGGACTAAATGGTGCTATTAAATCAAAGTAATAACAAAGCTTTTGCTTGTTTGCTTTTCAAGACAGGGTTTTTTTTTCGAGTAGCCTGGAACTTGCTCTGTAGACCAAGCTAGCCTTGAATTCAGAGCTCTATCTGCTTCTGCCTCCCAAGTGCTGGGATTAAAAAAACAAAGCTCTCAATTCAAGGAATTACTAGCGGCTACTTGCAAGTGTACCCTGAATGCAATGGCATAAAGTGACCCAAATGTTTGTGAAATGATGTACTGTTCAACAAAATGTAGTCTATCCATGTAATGAAATGTCCCTCAACGACAACATGGAGTAAATACATACAATAACATGAATGAGCTTTGGAAACATCATGCTAAGTGAAAGAATCTAGCTTCCAAAAGCTTATACCATATGAATCCCTTTTTTGTTTTTCAAGACAGGGTTTCTCTGTGTATCAAGCCTTGGCTATCTTGGACTTGCTTTGTAGACTAGGCTGGCCTCAAACTCACAGAAATCCATCTGCTTCTGCCTCCCAAGTGCTGGGATTAAAGGCATGTGCTACCATGCCCAGCTCATATGAGTCCATGTCTATGAAATGTATAAAATAGGCAAAATTGTGAACTTAGACTATGGAATAATACTTATTAGGGCTGATGAGTACAGGTCTATTTTAGGGTAATCAGTAGTGGTCATGATTGTGCAACGGCTCTGCCAGCAGCTGATGGAAACAGATGCAGAGACACACAACCAAACATTGAGTGGAACGCAGGGAGTCCTGTGGAGGAATGGAGGGAAGACAGGATCCAGAGGGACAAGAAGACCCACAGAGCCCAGGGGGCTGTGCAGATTGAAGCACCAACCAGGGACCACGCATGGACTAGACCTAAGGCCCCTACACAGATGTACAGGCTGGGCAGCCTTGTCCTCATTTGAGTTCCCTAGTAAGGGGAAGAGGGGCTGACTCTGACATGGACTCTGTTGCCTGCTTTCAGATGACTGCCCCCTGGTAGGGCCACCTCACAGGCCACAGTGGGAAGGGGGTGTGCTCAGTCCTGATGTGACTTGATAAGCTGGGGTGGGGAGAAGGGTGAGTGGGTGGGGCTACCCTTCAAAGAGGAGTAGGGGAGGGGAGATAAGGGGAAACAGGGAGGGACGGAAGGATCAAGGGGAGAGGAGGGAGGGGGCTATGACCAGAATATAAAATAAATAAATTAAAAATTAAAATTAAAAAATATATATATAAGAAAAAAACTTACTGAATGATATCCTTTAAACAGGTAAATTTTATGGTATTTAAATTACATCTCAGTAATATTTCTGAAAAGTCAGACTAGGGGTGTAGCTTAGTATGCTTGCCTGGCATGAGAAAAACCAGAGGTTCAATCCCTGGCACCACCAACTCCCCCCGTGCCAAACAAAAGCAAAAACAAAAATCAAAACAAACAAACAAGCAAAAAAAAACAACCAACCAAACAAAAGAAACAAATTCCTATGACATATAGTTTGCCATTTTCAAGGGACACATTCAAATACCATGTACTAGAAACTTGTGCAGGAGTGGGTAGGGGGCTTGGGAAGTCTACCTAGCTACTTATCCAGCATCCACCACACTGTTCTGTACTTAACTGACATTTACCAGGAAACTCTCCATTCACCCCTCCCCCAAGGTGCTGGGGTTTAAGCCTAGAACCTCATGCATGCCGGGCAGTCTCAGCTGCTGAACTATGTATCTCTATCCCTTGGCCAGGAAACTCTTCTTTATTTTACATAGATGAGTGCTCTATGTGTAGGTCACTTGCATGCCAGAAGAGGGCATCAGATCCCAGTATAGATGGTTGTGAGCCACCATGTGGTTGCTGGGAATTGAACTCAGAACCTCTGGAAGAGCAGACCGTGCTCTTAACCACTGAGCCATCTCTCCAGCCCCAGGAAACTCTTATGAAAGATGGAAAATTGCATTTTTTCCTGAAAGATAGACAATAAATGAAAGTAAATCCTTTGATGAATGCTCAAGAGGAATTTGTGGTATAAGACTCTCCATGACAAAGCCAGATAAAACCAGGAGCCTACATATGCATTTGTATTTAAGGATTCATAAAGACAGCATTATTTTGATTTTTTTTAACCAGCCTAGAATACTAAAAAACAAACAATCAAACAAACAAAACCCAGGAGGAAGTGGATATCATATATAAGAAGTAAACATGAAACCAAATGAAATGAGAACAACTTTCTGAGCAAGTGTCTTAAGGCCTCTCTGACCTCAGTCTGTAGTGAGCAACAGGGCAGGCCCTTATCCAGCTGGCCAGCACTGCCCATTCTCTGTATAGTTACAATCAACTTATGCATCGCCCCAGACTTTCTCTCTAGGGGGTTCAACCAAAGTATCACGGCTGGGACCCCCGGCACAATGACCAGTCAGGGGGTTCCTGTCTCTCTATGTTCAAGGTCACCAGAAATCCTCATCCAGCCTCAAAATGTTTTACTTTTAAACTAATCATTCTGAATGCTGAGCCCGTCCTGCGCCTAAGATGAACATTTTACGTACCTTCTGGAATTTGGTTTGAAAGGAAAGAATTACTTGGGACCCCTGGTTTGCAGTAGGCAGGTTTACTTATCCTGGTCCCGGAAGGTACCGGAGGGACGTTCACAGGAGGAGCACTATACTTGTGCTGAGTGTGCGTTAGTAACTTGACAATCTCAGACTCTTCCTCTAAGAGGGTTATCAAAGAATATACAACAGGTTCTGAAGTTTCCGCGAATTCCAAGGCCTTGCCATAAAGGAACTCAGAAATATGTAAACGGCAAACCAGAGGTAGGTTCTCATTGGTGGAGCAAAATGCCACAAGGGGAGCTTGGTAGGGGTATTTGTGGTCTTTAGAAAAGCGGATCTCAAGCTCGTAAAGAAAAGCTGTATCGTCCTCAGTATTAAGATGAGAATCATCTACGTTTCTTTCTGTTCTTCCAATGATTTGATTTGGGGGCACTTCATGTTTGAATTTGCATTTTGATCCAAATTTACAATTTCCTTTGAGGTAAAATCTACAGGTTTCAGGTGAAGCGTCCCGTACATTTTTGGAACCTTCCTTTTGCTTAGACTTGCAGAATTTATTTGTCAGATATTCCAGCTCCAGTCCAATGGTCCAGACTCTGTTCTGAACTCTTTCTATAAATTTTTCTCCACAGATGGACTTGAGAGCAAGCGCCTCCTCCTGTCTCTGCTCCACACACTCATTCAAGCTTATTTCAACAGCTGCCTCGGAGAGGTTCATCCTCTCTCCAAAGGTCTCCGAAAACCACTGCTGGAGAAGGTGCTCTAGCGCTGCCCCCACATCTCCATCACAAATCCTCAGGGCTAGCTGACAGTGTTCAGTGTGGAAACCATACCTGCCAAGGGTAAAACGTAACAAAAACGCTATGTAAAGTCTTCACATCACTGACCTGAAATTCACTTAAATACACGACTATGAGGCTGTAAGTGTGGACAGCTACAGTCTGTATTTGGAAAAAGCATCTCTGGTAACACTAATCCCTCCATCTTAAAAGACACTTTTAGGCCTACTGGGCTCTGCTGGCACTGCCATGATGGGACACCCACAGAGAAGATGCTTGCGTTTATAATGTGACTTAGTTGCCTCGACTTCCGTAAATGATAGGAATGGTCACCTGGAAAGTTTTTGCAGTGCCACTGGTGAGACTGGAGGTTCTGGAGTAGGAGACTCTACTTCTTCTGGGCCAATATAGTCCCAAGGGCTGCAGTCATAGAGAAAGGCAGGCCCTTGTCCAGCCGGCCAGCACTGCCCATCAGCACACTCAGGCTCGTCATCTTCCTCCTCCTCCTCAGAGATGTCTCTTCTAGAGAAGAGGACATTTTCAGGTATTGGATATTAATGTTTACTTATTTCAGAGAAAAATTCAGCAAGTTTTTTCTTGAATGAACTAAATGAACTAAAAATTTAATTCAAAGAGCCGAGGACATGAGACCCCGGTTGCTCTTCAGCTGCTGGCTTAATCTTATAGTGAACTGTTAATTTCTGTCTTGGGAAATGACAATTCTTAGGTACACCACACCACCAGGTTCTGTGGAAAGTCATTTATAGAAACAAATTCTTTTTAGCTTTTCAATAACGCTGATATGTATTAATGGAATCCCCATTTTTCAAATAATCAATTAAACCTCACATAGGATTGGTAACTAAGGTTACACAGAAAGGAGCAACACAATTTTTACCCTAGTGGCCTAAGCTCAGAGCTTACATCTCTCCCTCTTATTCATAGTTACTATGCCTGCCTTTTTTTTTTTTTTTCCCGTTTAACATATGACCCTCTTTTCTGAGTCTGAGACAAACAAGTTTTGTAGAGGACAGAACGTTTTCTATTCCTGAGTGGCCACTAATTCTATCAAAGCATGTATTCACTTATTGAGTTGCTGAGGATGGAGTCTAGGCAAATGAATCCTGGTTTCAGCAAACAAACAAAAAAAATGAGTGAACCTCTTCAACTGACAATGTAACACAGGAGTTAAGATGCAATGCAGAAGGACCATGCACGGAGATAACCTAGACCCCTGCACAGACGTAGCCCACGGCAGCTCAGTCTCCAAGTGGGTCCCCTAGTAATGGGAACAGGGACTGTCCCTGACGAGAACTCAGTGGCTGGATCTTTGCTAACCTCTCCATGAGGAGGGAGCAGCCTTACCAGGCCACAGAGGAAGACAATACACCCAGTCCTGATGAGACCTGGTAGACTAGGATCAGATGGAAGGGGAGGAGGTCCTCCCCTATCAGTGGACTTGGGGAGGGACAAGGGTAGAGATGAGAGAGGGAGTGTGGGAATGGAAGGGGATGAGGGAGGGGGCTACAGCTGGGATACAAAGTGAATAAACTGTAATTAATAAAAAATAGATAAATTTTAAAAAAAGAAGCAATGCAGAGGCAGAGGAAGACAACTAGGACTTCAGAATATTAAAGCTTGATTTAGAGGCTGGAGAGATGGCTCAGAGCACTGGCTGCTCTTTCAGAGGTTCTGGGTTCAATTCCCAGCATCCACATGGCAGTGCACAGCTGTGACTCCAGTTCTAAAGTGCCTGACACTTTCTTCTGGCCTCCTCTGGCACAAGCAGCAAGGGGTGCCCAGACATCCAGCAGGCAAAACACCCATGTACATAAGAGGAGAAAAAGAATAACAAAAAGTTATCTTGCTAGGGGGTTGGGATGGGTGGGAAAGCTGAGGCAGGAAGACTGCAGGGACTCTGAGGCCAGCCTGAGCTGTATTAGCAAAAACTTGCCTCAATATTTGCTTCTAGAACAAGCCTCTTACGTGTTCATGCAAGCTTTTAGTTGGAATATTTTCAATAAAGCACTAACAACCTATATAAGCATGGGCCTGGAGAAAAAGAAAGATGAGGTAATCCATGTTACTCCTGAGGGTGGAGCCAGATATACTCACTCTAAAACTGTGGCTGGATGATTGCTCTTGTATTTCTCTTACCTCACTTTCAGCTAATTGTTCAACCCCAATGGACTGAACACCAGCAGTCCTCAGCCTGTGGATCACCCTCACAGGGGTGGCATACATTACAATTCACAACAGAAGCCAAATTGCAGTTAGGAAGTAGCAACAAAAATCATGTTACGGTTGGGGTCACCATAACATGAGGGACGGTGTTAGCAGCATTGGGAAGGTTGAGAACTGCTGCTCTACACTGATACCCAAAGCTGAGCAGCAATGTGCCAGTGTGTTCTCCTCAGCATAGAATGTACTCAAATAAGATACTTTACTCGGATCCCGCGTCCGCACCCTGTTCCTGCAGGTCTCTCAGAAGGGCTTTCACTTTCTCCTGGTTCTCTGACGTCATGTGCAGCGTCACTTTGGCTTTGGGCTTCCACTTTGGCCGCGTCTCTCCTGTGCTTTTGTTATTGTCGCTGGGCCTGAATTAAAATCACATGCTCATGAGCAAAACTGTGGTGCTCTCATCAGAGCTCGCAAGTACTCACACTGACAGCAGAGGGCATCAAATGCGGAGAGTGGTTTTCTACAATAGTTACTGGATGTCCCTAAGCCACCAGTTAGCATTCTCCCCAAACTCCTTTAAGTTGAAAAGTTCCCGGCCTATTCACAACAGTGACATTTTTGAAGAGCACAGTCCACCATCTTACAGAAATTCTCACAATCTGAATTTGTCTCATCATTTCTTGGAAATTTGTTTGGGAGGGTCACGCACTCCTATCTCACAGACCACTTATTTACGTATCTCCATATTACCTTCCTTCTTGTCTTTTGTTTTTTTTTTTAAAGACAGGGTCTCATGTAGCGTGTACTAGCTATGCTGCCATGGATCACCTGAGCTGATCCTCTGGGCTCCCTCTACCTCCCAAGTGCTGGGATAGCAGGTGTGGTCCACCATGCTCTAGCTCCATTCTTGATCTTAAAGTCCATCCCTCTATTTGGACACTATATCCCAACCTCCTTGTTTCATCCAGTGATTCATTCCAGCACTTACCCTCATTTATCTCAACTTACCTGGCACAGGGCTGTAATGGCCCAAAGGAAGAGACCCACTCTTCTGAGTGTCAGAAAGGCATCTAGTGAAGAGTTGCACCCATGGCCGGAGGGACGGAAATGCCCTATGCATTTGCTTCAGCCCTCTCTGTGGTTTTCCGTATTAGTCAAGGCAAGAGCCAGAGTTCCTCCCGCGGCCCACAGGGCCACCTGCAGTCAGGTTCTCTGCTCCCACTGACATTGCCCACTTACTCCTGACACATGGCTTCCTGGCATTTCCTTCTCAATGTATTCCTGACTTAGGGCCTTCACGGTTCTCTTGGATGATAGGCTCCTGACTTACTCGCTCTCTTCATGTCTTGGTTCAGATGAACCTTTTTAGAGGACTTCCACACCAGAGAGACTCAGTTCTAGTATTTTGTGTACACATTACCTCACACATTACTCTCCTCTATTTTACCTCACAGCATTTCCTGTCCTGTGGTACATATATGGTCCTTCTAGCTCAAAAATCTTTTCTGAAGATAACTAAATGTTCTACTTATTGTTACAACTCTAGTCTGTAAAACATTACCAGAACATAGAAGGTCGCCAATAGCTAATGAATATTTGGACATGTAATATTCTAAGAGCTACAATGCATGTACTTTGAAAAACAAAAGATCTGCATTTAACTGAGAAGTCAGGTCTTAGCTAGCAGGTAAGGTGAAACATACTTTGAAATTACTCTGAAGAAGGTGGGTGCAGTGTCTCGACTGTAATCCCAGCAGAAGCTGAGGGACTAAGAGCTGCTGTGAGTTCTACACCAGCCCAGGCTCCTCGTCTCCCACGCCCACCGCCAAACTGCCATTGCTCCTTCATGACATTATTTGAGGTACATATTGTTCTTAATATTGTCTATAATGTCTCAACATTTTCTATTTTATTTCTGCGAGTGGAAAAACATGCAGATTCTCTCGTGGGGTACCTGGTGATTCAACTATTTTAGTGCTCATGGAGAACACATGTTTAGTTTCTCCAACCGAAGACTCCTTACAGCAATGCCTCTGGTAGCCAATTTAAAAGTGACTTCCATTCTATTTGTTTCTTTTTTTCTTCTTTTCTCAATGCATACAGTTGCGCTCACCTAGGCTAAAAATATGTATGGTCTATGATATTGTCAAACCTTGCATCCACTTACATTCCTTCCATATTAATATTCAGATGAGCTATCCCTGTGAATATATGTATGTGTGATGGTTCTAATGAAGTCTCCCCACCTCTAAGAATCCCATATACAATGTAGAACAGTTGAGGAGTCAATGGGAATTTTATAATTATACTGTATAACATGCATGAGCTACATTTACTTTTTAAACAGCCATCAGACTTACTGGGATTCTGTCTATTTGTTAATTAAAAGCTGGATATGAGGGAAGGTTCGCTCTGCCATCTATTCCTAGTCACCGCAGGAAAACCAGATGATGGCTGATCTAGCTGGACAGTGTGGAACCCATCAACTAGAAAGACACAGTTAGGTTTCATTTTGGGCTGTTTAATTTTAACATTAACCTATGGGGTCTACAGAATAGTTAAGATTCTAAATTTTGTTGGACTTTTATCCCTTCTAGTATTTACTTTCCTAGAAATATTTACCTCAATAGTAACAGTACACCCTGTTACAAGTGTTACAAGGTAGTTAAGGTCAGAATTCAACCTACTTAAAAACAAAGCTATAACTGACTACCCTGCTTTTAAAAAGGTGTGAAGAGAGGGACTGCCAGAATTTTAGCTGAGAACAATTAGCTGGGCCAGAATACTCACCCACACCAGCTTCTTGACCATTTGCTGTACCACATATTAGGAACTGAAACTGCTTCCATATCTGAACATTCTAAAAGGCTAAGGAAGGGCTGGCAACATGGCCCACTGGGTGAAGGAGCCTGCCACCAAGTCTGCTGAGCTGAGTTTGATCCCTGGGTCCCACACGGTAGAAGAAGAAATCCAGCTCCCACAAGCTGTCCTTTGACCTCCACACGCACACCCCAGCACCCACAAACACACACACAGAATAAGTTGTAAGGAATGCAAAATGACCTGGATGTGTGCTTTGATTCAGTGAAGACACAAAAGTCATCTCCATCATCCCAAATTCTACTTGAGGCCTTTCTACTGCCGCCACCGCCGCCGCCGCCGCCGCCACCACCACCTCCTCCGCCCCCGTGAGATTTATTTGCGTGACCCCTGCCTCCTCTTCCTCCTCTAGAAGATCCCTTTCCGTCCCCTTTGCCGGGCTTGCCTTTTCTTCTTCCTGAAGAACTCATTTTCACCTGAAAGACAAAAAATTAATATAGATACCATGAACCATAAATATCGTAGCCTTTTTTTGATCAAAGCTATGGATAAAGCCTACTTTAAAGAAATAAAGAAAATACACAGTTTAAATGGCCCGAGTTAGGAGCAGAATGGCTAAGTCACTTCACATCGTTGGGTTTTATTTTTTTTTGTTGTTTAGTTTTTTTTTTTTTTTTCAAAGACATGTACCTTAGAACTAATATTTAATAGTTTCTCTGGCACAGAGTTCTTTTTTAGATATTTATTTATTTAATATATATGAGCACTCTATTTGCATGTACAGTTGTATGACAGAAGAGGGCATCAGACTCCATTATAGATGGTTGTGAGCCACCATGTGGGTGCTGGGAATTGAACTCAGAACCTCTGGAAGAGCAGCCAGCAACCACTGAGCCATCTCTCCAGCCCCAGATTTCTTAACCACAGAATGCACGTCAGAGACATAGGAGAGGTTAAACACACACGTGCTTTTAACCCCAGCTTTTGGGAGGCAGAGGCAGGAATCCACCTGTGAGTTTGAGGCTATCTTGGTCTACATAGTGAATTCCAGAACAGCCAGCGCTACACAGAGAAACCCTGTCTTAAAGCAAAACAGAAGGATGTATACAATAGACTCCAGAGCAGTAGTTCTCAACCTGGCTAACGCTGTGGCCCTTTTATAGACTCTAGACAGCAGTTCTCAAGCTTGTTGTGCTGCGGCCCTCTCATACAGTTCCTCATGCTGTGGTGACTCCCAACCATAAAATTATTTCCTTGCTACTTCATAACCGTCATTTTGCTACTGTTAGGAATCATAATATAAATATCTGATATGCAGAATATTTGATATACAACCCCTTTTGGGATTGCGGCCCACAGGTTGAAAACTGCTGCTCTAGAGAAATTATCAAAAATACACTAAGAAATATTTGATGGTTAATTAAAAAAGAAAGCAGGACAGAGTAATTAGGAAAGAGGAACATACACAGACATATAGTTAACAACTAGAATGTGATGATATACACAACTCCCACTATCTCAATAATAACAATAAATGTGAATGGAATAAACAATCCAATCAAAAGACTGTCAGGCTTATTTCTTTTTTAAAGGATAAAGTATAAATTCAAAGATACAAACAAAAGAATGGAAAAGATGAGGATCAGAAACTACAGGAAGGGTAGATTAGCTATACGAATATCAAACAGAATAGACTACAACAACAAGAATATCATTATGATACATCATAACAATAAAAGGATCAACTCAGTGCTGGGTGCATGCCTATAATCCCAGCACTCTGGGAGGCAGAATCAGGCGGATCTCTGTGAGTTCCAGCCTGCTTTACAAAGTGAGTCCAGGACAGCCAAGTATACACAGAAACCCTGTCTCGAAAAACAAAAGAACGAACAAACAAACATCACCTCGGCTATGTGCACCTAACAATAAAGTACCCAAATCCACAAAGCACCAACTGTATAGGTGGGGTAATACACAATTCAGTAACAGTACTGCCCACTTTCCATAATGGTGGAACAAGCTGGGAGCAACAAGGAAAGTAGTCTTTTTTGGTTTTCCCCACAGAGCTTCTCTATGTAGTCCTGGCTGTCTTGGTTCTTATTCTATAGACAACGCTGGCCTCAAACTCCAACTCGAGAGCCCACCTCTGCCCCCTGAGTGCTGGGAGCAAAAGTGTGCACTACCACGTCTAGCTGGAAATTCTTCAGCACCAGCACAGACCTAACAGACATACCATCTCACAACAAAATAGCTGTTCAATCATACATGGAAAGTTGTCTAGGATAAACCATATGCTAACTATAAAAGAAACCGCACCACATTTTTTGTTATTATTAGTTTTTAGAGACAGGGATACACAGCCCTAGCTGTCCTTGAACTTGATTTGTAGACCAGGATGTCCTTGAACTCACAGAGATCTGCCTGCTTCTACCTCTACCTGCTGAGTATTAGGATTATTAAAGGCATGTGTCACCATGCCCGACTACCTCAATACATTTTTAAAAGACATAAATAATGCAAAACATGCTCTACCACTAAAATAAAATGAAATGAGAAATTACAATCAGGCACAAAATTGGTTAATGCACAAGATATATGGAAATTAAAACTAGATCTCTTGGTATTTTTTCTTCAAGATCCTTTATGGTTTTATGTATATATTGAGTATTTATTTTGTCTTCCCCTCCTACACCTAAAAAGCTCTTTGGAGGCAGCAACTATGTCTATTTTCATTGCTACTGTACCTTTAGCGTATGCAATATCTGACAGAAAGCAAGAATTAAACATGCACTGGGATATGAATGACTGAAGGTTGATAAATAATTTATATGAGAATGAAGATTCACTCATTAAAGTATCTATTCTACAAATATTTATTGAAAAAATTAAAAAAGATTTATTTATTATGTATACAATGTTCTGTCTGCATGTACACCTGCACGCCAGAAGAGGGCACCAGATCTCATTATAGATAGTGGTTGTTGGGAACTGAACTCAGGCAGTGCTCTTAACCTCTGAGCCATCTCTTTAGCCTCTATTTACTGAAATTTTACATGCCAGATCTTGGGGATTTAACAGCTAAGACAAAACTAATGCTCTGTGAAGCTTACTTTCTAGCTGATATTAGGTAGATAATAAACAGAAGTATAATCGAGTAGGACTGTCTTAGTCTGTTTTCCTCTGCTGTAACAGAATACCTAAGATTGAGTAATTTATAAAGACTAAAGGTTTATTTAGGCTCACAGTTCTGAGGGCCAGGAAGTACAAAGCACACTGTATCTGAGTAGATGACAATCAGTCCTGTACCAGATCTTGGCAGGGCAGAAGAGGGGAAAGAAAGCTTAAAGAGTCAAAACACAAGGAGTTGCTTTGCTTTATAATAACTATCTCATGAGACTGGTTTCTCTCCCTTGAGGTATTAACCTCTTTTAATTAGCTCATCACCCTTAAAGAATCCTACTAATATTGGTAATCAATTTCAACATGAGCTTTTGAGGGGACAAATAATCCAAACTATAGCATCAAAGCAATGGTTGTACCCCAGAGATGGAAGGTAAGTCCCTTTGCCAAAGACACCATGGACTTCAGACAAAGAGCCCAGAGGACCCAAGCTGGATGGTTAGTACCATGCAAGCTTCCTAGAGAGGAAAGAAAAAAAAAAAAAAGGCTTGCCCAGCTTCAACATCTATGAAACACAACGACCAGCATGGCACAGTGACCTAAGGGGATAGTAGTGGCAAGCATATCTTATTAGTAACAAACAGCTCTCTAATTGGAATTAATGCCTGATCAACAACAGGGAAATAAATCAAGCCTAGTACTGGCAAACCAAGCTAACTACCCAGGGTTAGTGAAGTCACGGATCTTAGAGGAGAACTTACAACTGCTATTTTACCAAATTAACATAATTCCTAACTACGTTCTAAATATTTATAAGCACAGATTAAGTGTCGTTCTTGATAGAGTGCCTTGGTTGTAAAAACAGAAGTCCTATGAGATTACTGCTGGCCTTGCTCAAACCATTACCAACGAGCCACAGAAAGGAAATGATTTGCTGAGACAACTAGTCTCTCAAGATCTCAAGTTTGTCTACTGAGCAAACAATGCCAGGAAGGACAAGCTCCAGACACACACACAGCTCCCTGAAGCTGCATTAACTTCCTCACCCCCAAGCCTCTTTCTAAGTATTCCCTTTCATCTTACAGAAACCCCCTTCTTGTGGGAGAGTGTCTATCCTTTGTTGTTTAAAATTACCAGTTTCATCTCTTGAGATCAGAGTCTGGACCCTCTCTGACTTTTGTCACTTTACTTTGAGTTCTCATCTCTCATCAAAGAAATCTCTCTTTGCAACAGACAAAACCATTACAGAAAAATCACAATCGATCCAAATGCAGAGGACAAGAGACTGTGTGGTGCCCAGTCCCAACTTATGCCTACAACACAATTCCTGCACCCTAGGTTCAGGAATCATTCCAAAAGGGACAGAAAGACTGTAAGAGTGAGAGGAACAGGAATTTTGCTGTGTGACTGGTCTCCAGGAAAAGTCAGAGAGGCTACACACATAAAGTCTCATCACTATGGCTCCTAAACAAGACCTGAACAATGACACTAATGCAGAAGAGGAAAGCCTACAGGGGCCTCAACCCTAGACAGGGAACAGCAAGCAACTGGGGAATGCTGGGAATGGGAGAAATGGTTTTCCTCAGGGAAGAGCCTCCCAACTGGTTATTCAAAACCACAGGGTCAGCTGTGAGATCATATACAGATACGGACAGGCAACATTATACAGACTGAACAGGTTGTATTTCTGTATTTGGGAGTATATATGTACATATGTAACAACAATAATAACCAAAGAGGGCCATGAATATGAGAAAGCAAGGGATGTAGAAGGGAGGGGTTGGAGGAAGGAAAAGGATTCAGGGGCGATGAAATTACAATTTCAAAAAATCTAAAAATTTTTAAAAGAAACAATAAGGCTATTATAGAGTAGGTAATGAATGCCTCTCCAGATACCCTATGATACATGAATAAATGGAGAAAATGAACCATGAAATATTTGTGAAAAGAACATTTTAAGTAGCAGCAACAACAGATGCAAAGGATTCAAGCTCGGAACATCAACCAGAGGACTGGGCTGATGTCTGGATGAGGCCAGAGCATGTATGAGGAAAAATCAATCCCTCAGTTGGGAAACTACTATAGTTGTTCACGTTAGAGAAAAATGCAGTAGCTCAAAACTTCAGGGGAGAAGCCGGGCGTGGTGACACATGCCTTTAATTCCAGCACTCAGGAGGCAGAGGCAGGCAGATCTCTCTGAGTTCGAAGCCAGCCTGGTCTACAAAGCAAGTCCAGGACACTGTCTGGAGAGGTGGGTGGGGGAAGGATATTTGTTGTCTACATTGAAACCCCACTGACAATAGCTATGAGGGGCAGGATGACACAAAGTATCTGTGGCGGAGTAAGAGTAAGTGTTGCTTCTTGTTTGGGTAAATAGAGCAGAAAATTTATACTTAAAAAGGTTCTCTGGCCTTGGTGAAATGCTGTGTATTTAAGTTAAGCTTTCAACATAAACAATCTTTTTCTGATAGATGGTTACTTTATCCTCTTTATCCCTCCCCTACCACATCCTCTCACCTGAGCTGTGGCACCTGATTTCAGACTGACTTAGGTTAGGGACAAGTTAGCTGGAGTGTGAAAGTTAGAAAAAGGTAGTGGTTTGGGATTTGAACCCAAGATTGGTTAGGTTTCATATGAATGACAGGTTCCCTGGTGAGTTGTTCATTAGCTAGCTCTGGAAAGACAGTTTCTCCTAGGTGAGTAGGACACAAAAATGTCCACTATAAATAAAGAAATCTTACCAAACCAAACAAAGGAAAGTCCTCTTTCAATTGAAAATTTAAAACTTGCTAGGTGGTGGTGGCACATGCGCCTTTAGTCCCAGCACTCCCCAAGTAGAGGCAGGTGGATCTCTGAGTTCAAGGCCAGCCTGGTCTACAGAGTGAATTCCAGGACAGTCAGGACTACACAGAGAAACCTAGTTTTGGGGGAGAGAGAGAAGGGGGCGGGGAGAAGAGAGGGAAAATAAAGAAACTAAACTCAATTATTTCGACTTTCCTCTAACTCCAGCTTCCCCTCCCCTAGGTAAGAACATCATAAAATCAAATGTAAGTTCTCTAAAGACAGCACTATAAGTTGGGTGAGGTGGCACACACCTTTGATCCCAGCACTCTGGGAGGCAGAGGCAGGTGGGCCACTGTGACTTTGAGGCCAGACCAGCCTGGTTTATAAAGGGAGTCCGGGGCTACATAGAGAAACCCTGTCTCAAAAAACCACAATAAATAAGTAAATAAATAGAGCAGTATATCCTTCACTCACACTCACAAAAACCACAATGACATTGAATGCTTCACAGGTGACTGAGGGAACCGCACAAACGGAATTCTCTAATTCTGGACACCAATAATTGCGTATATCTTTCTTCTTTTTTTCTTTTCTTTTCGTTTGTTTGTTTGATTTTTGATACAGGGTATCTCTGTGTAACAGAGCCCAGGCAGTCTTGGAACTCGAGCTTAAAGAGATCCGCCTGCTTCTGCATCCCGAATGCTGGCACCAAAGGCGTGCGCCACCACACCTGGCTGCATATCGTTTTTAAAATTATTAGGAAGAAAAGAAACATCAAACACTTCATCCCCAAAACCACACAGACAGGGTCAATTCATATACTGAGAAATGGCCGGAAAAAGGCAAGACGATTCTGTACTGATTTACAAATAGTTGCCTCACACCAACACAGAAAAGGTTACATTTTCAACTTGAGCTGTGCTTTTTACACAGAAATCGAAACCAAGATTTACTGGTTAGAGTGGCATCCGACACTACATTCTCCAGCCAGACGTTTTGTGTAGAATACAGATTAGGTTGTATAATCCACAGGGGGACATTCCACTATCTATCTAGTCTGGGAAGATTTCATCTTTCTTTACCATAGACACCGGACCTAAGGGTGGCTCTAAAAGGATCCTTTGTTTCACACCCAAGTTTGGTTTCCACGTACAGCATCCATCAAGCTGGGGTGATGAAAACTGAACCCACTTGCCTCCCAGGCAAATCTCTGACGACTATACATCACCCAGCTCCATTCAGATACCTAGTCATGCAAGGTTCCTTTCTTCATCATACATGTTCTCCAACCCTCTCCCCAAATAGCCCCTGGGGTCGCCACGCAGCCACAGACAGGAAATGGGGCTGGCGCCCCTCCAATCCAACCCTGCTCGGACAACCTCGGGCGTGGGCAACCTCGGCTGCAGAGCCCGGGGGCTCCGGGATTCTGCGGCTCCAGGTTCCCTGGCCCGGGGCTGACAGGCAGGGACGGATCGGGGCAGGATGGTCCTCGGCTGTGATCACTGGAGACGGGAGGCGGCAGGCCTGGCAACCCCGGCCCCGCGCGGCCCCGCACACGCCACGTTAGGCCGTACCTGGCTCCTAGCGTCGCCGGCCGCGGAGCTCAGGAGGCGGCACCCACCGTCGGGGTCCCGGCTGGGCTCGGCCTCCCTCCTAGAACCTCACCCGCAGCAGCCGCCCCGCCCGAGAGCCCTCTGATTGGCTCGTTGAACGTGTGCTTCCGGGTGAGAAGTCGCCCGGTCGCCGCAGCAACCGAGCCGCGCTCTGTCCTCGCGTCCAGACTAGCTCTAGGCCGCAGAGCTGGCGACCCAGGGGGAATCGCAGAGTCCCGAAAGCCTGAATTACACCTCTCTGTCAAGTGAGTGCGCTTCCTCCGAGGCCGCTAGGGAAGGGCGCCTTTACTGGAGAGGATGGACCCGGAGCCAGCCGCAGCGTCCCCCCGGGCCGAGTCTGTCGTTAGTTCACTGTCGCTATCGCTCCGGAGTTGTTTCCTTTACGGTGCCTGACCCTAGCCACCGCAGAGGTTCCTGCTCGCCCACGTAATCCAGAGTTTTGGATGTGGAAACGTCACCCCTTTAGTTAGAGAATTTTTGATTAGTTTCTGTAATCACATAGATAAGGCCTTACATATTTAATAGAGTGAAACTACCCCAGTACAAATGGGAAGAAAATTAAGCGCAATGTGTCTGGACTGCTGATTTCTGCACAGTGTCAACTCAACACGGTAAATCGGGGTACCTTCTTCCTGCCCAATGTTGAAAGCACAGCTAAAGTCTTCAAAAATTCAAATTATACGTGTACCTTTGTATAAATGTATTTACAAACATACATAAAGACCAGTACTAGCAGTGTGTTGTGCATCAATAATAGCAACAGCTTTTCCAGGTCCTGCAGTCATGCTGTAGACATCCAGCATCGCCTTAAAAAGAACAACAAAACCCCCGTATATATGTATACGCACACACATATGTATACATATATTTTATTAGCTTTTTGATCATCATCTGGAAAGAAAGCATTCTGAGTCATATCCTTAAAGTCATCTTTAATATGTCTGCTGATGCATATCATAAAGCAGGTATTTTACATTCACAAAAGAATGACACAGTGCTGCCCCACATTTGTAACACTAGAGGACACAAAAGGCATTTGAGACTTTATTCTTCTTTCCAGCAGAGGGCCAAAAGGATGGTGTGACATAGCGTGATGGTGATGGTTCATGCCTTTAATCCCAGCACTCCAGAGGCAGAGGCAGAGAGGCACAGAGAGGGGCGAGAGAGACAGAGAGGCAGAAGCAGAGGAGGCAGGCAGCTCTCTGTGAATTCGAGGCCAGCCTGGTCTACAAAGCAAGTCCAGGACAGCCAGGGCTTGTTACACAGAAAAATGCATTCTCTTAGATAGGAGTTTCTTTCAGTAGTGTTCAAAGTATTACTCTCTCATGACTATCAGCCAAAAAAACAAAACAAAACAAAAAACATTGTTTAAAACAAATGAAAAATGGGAAAATTGCCCCAAAATAAAACTGCACAGACTGGACTCGTCAAATGTGGAAATGTGAAGAGCAGTTGAGGACTGCTCAGTTCCCTGTATCTCGATTGTGTTTAGTAGTGCTTAACGATTGTGTCCCAAGGGCTGTTCATTCTCTAGCTGAGCGTTTTCTGTTAGCACTAAATACTCGGTAGGATGAGAAGATACTGATCTATGAGTATCTAATTGAGGTGAGTATGATAGGAGGCAAACACAAAAGCATTGTTTCAATAGGACCCTGAGTCCTGGACATGAGTTTAGGGATGAGAAAAAATAAGAAAGGCTTTGGGAAAGAGACCATATCTGAGCTAGGGCTGCAGAGTACCAGAAGGTAGTATCTACAGGATTAGACACTAGCCTGTGCGACTTATCGAGGTTTATGCAGTTCGTTAATGGTGAGGATGAGGAAACTGAGGGGTAAGCCATTTGCCTAAGGCCAAAGAAAATGATGGAGTATAGGTAGCTTAATGCCAGAGCATGGACTACTGTATTCTGTTTCCAGCTTCAGAATGAGTGGTTGTTTTTCAGCCAAGGAAGATGCTTTCGGGAGAGTACAGCATCTTTCCTGTGGGCACTGAAAGCAGATTTGGTAATCTGATAAACATTGTTGTGTGTCTCTATCCCTTTACAACTTCGTATTTTAAAAGTATCTCTATTTCTCACTGAGAGTTGGGCCAATTCAAGGCTTTTCCTGATGCTCTGATGCATACAAAAAAGAACATAATTCCTTCTCAAAACGAGGGGCATGCTTGACAGAGCTAGTAATAGCCTAGGGCCAGGACCCTGAGAGCTTTTCCCTAAAGCCCTGATGTACAGAGATACAACATAGCTCCTTCTCTAAAGACAGAAATATGCTTGGCAGAGCTGGGCAGGCCTGGGTCAGGGCCTTGGGAGAGCTTAGGCTTTGGATCCTAATAACCCTACTCCTTTCACCCTAAGGGGCTATGGTTATCAGTCCCAAGGCCATATTCCTAAAAATACAAAAAAATAATAGTATTTGGTGCTGGAGAGATGGCTCAGTGGCTAAGAGCACTTGTTCTTGCAGAGGACTCAGGTTCAATTCCCAGCACCCAGACGGTGGCTCACAGCCACCTGCTCTTTTCTGACTTCTGAGAGACCAGGCATTCGGGTGGTGCATATATATGCATGCAAAGTACTCATACACATGAAATAAAGAAATCTTTAAAAAAAAAAAAAAGACTACTGCTTTTGTAGAGGACCTGCAAATTCCCAACCACCTACATGCTGGCTCACAAGCATCTATGACTCTAGTTCCAGGGGATCTTAAGCTCTTTTCTGACTTCTGAGGGACCAGGCATGGGTGTGGTACACATACACATGTGCAGGCAAAACACTCATACACTTATGACAACCAAAACTTTGTTTGTGTTTTTGTTGTTCTTTTGGGACAGGGTCTCTCTGTGCAGCTCTGGCTGTCCTGGACTCACTTTGTAGACCAGGCTGACCTCAAACTCACAGAGATCCACCTGTGTCTGTCTCCCCACATGCTGGGAATAGAGGTGTGTGCTATCACACCTGACTCTGTTTTTCTTTTCAAGACAGAGTCTACTTAGTGCCAGATCAGTCAGGGTTATGTTAGTGAAATGCTGTCCCTGCCAAAAAGTCAATTTTATTTTATTACTTATTTATTTGTTTGTTTTTGAGACAGGGTTTCTCTGTCCTGGCTTCTACCCTGGCTGTTCTGGAAATCTCTCTGTAGACCAGGCTGGTCTGGAACTCTCAGAAGTCTGTCTGCCTCTGCCTTCTGAGTGCTGGAATTAAAGGCCTGTGCTATCACTGCCTGGCTAAAAGAGTTGTTTTATACTAATAAAAGTTTATGAAGTAAGTTAAAATGGATCATCTAGGCAAGATTATTTATTTCCTCAGGACCCTACACCAGACAGTGGAAATGGCAGTCAGAAGATACTTGCAACTGTGTGAAGAGAATTTATTTGACTAGTGCTGAAAGCAGATTATTTGTAGGTCTTGTAACATTAAAATATTTCAACTTACTCATATTTTCTTTAATCTCTTAAAGCATCGTCAGAAGTGTATAGGATAGAGTTTATATTTCCAAATGGAGACAAGTATGGTAAGCATGCATTTTAATTACTTTTACATATAGGAAATTCAATAGTTGAGAATTTTAAAAATGAGACTAAGTCATTTGATACAACTGCTATTAGCATATTGTCATGTTTAAATGAAATAACAGATCCCCCAATAGATGAATAGATATTTAAGTTTAAAACTGTTCCCTCTAGATAGGATTCCTTAGAAACCATGGAGTGTCATCCACTCTGGCCCTAACAAAAGGCCAAACAAAACCGACATGAGGGGTTCAGGCTGGTTTGACTAAGCTCTGGCATAATTGTTATGTCACCCCAGTCCATAGTCCCCATTTCAGAGCTTCCCTTCCTCGATAGATGGTGACTGCACTAGAACACAATCTGGGAGCTATGAGAGAAACGGAATGGGCATCCATACCACGCCTAACGGAATTGTCTACACAGGAAGCTGGAAAGATGACAAGGTACCGTCTTTAATTTTGGTAGTGGATAAATAATCCCATAGGCTAAATGATTCTCAACATTACATTATCAGTCCAAAGTGCACTCATTAAAGCTAGTTTCTTAATGTATTATGTAGGAGCCTAAGGCACAAGGGTTTCAGGTTCCTGGGCTACATCATGAGATCTGTGTTCAAGTTAGACTTTATAAGTAGAGAAATGGCTTCACTTAGCACCTGCTATTCTATGCGTAATATTAAGCTCATGAAGAGAGCTAATCTTATTTTCATCAGCTCCCATTCACTGAGCAAAGCCAAACACACTAATTTTTTCCATTTAGTCTTTGACAACCTCTTGAGTTAGGTACCATTAAAACTCCTTTATAGATGAGACAAGTCAGACTCAGGTTTCTTATACGGATGGTAAATGGTAAAGTAGGAATGTGTACCCAGGGTTACTTGAATACAAGTTCATACTTAAAAGCTGTGACATCTGTTTATTTGTGTGAGAGTGCCACGGCATAGGTGAGATGGTTCTCTCTGGCCACCATGAGTCCCTGGGATCCAACTTAGGCTGTCAGACTTGACAGCAAGCACCGTAACTCCTGAGCCTTCTAGTCAACCTCCTGACCAGCTCTTTACTCAACTCGGGACCACCTGTTATGATTAGGCACTTTTCCCACTGAGCCACATTCTCATTCCTAACGACTACTGTGTACTGTTTTCTGAAGTGACTGCACCAGTTGCTCTTTAAGACTTCTGCTGTAGGTATCTTGAGGATCCAGATTATCATTGCCTCGGGCCCCCATATGTTCAGATACCCCAGCTCTAGAACATTTGAGTTTGTAGGCTGCTCAGAAAGACACAGGGGGAGAATAATGGTAAAATGTCTGCTTTTGTGGAAACAAGGAGTGAAACAAAGCTGATGAAGATAATGTCATCCAGAAGCTTGTATACAGTGAAGGCTGGTTTCTGAGCATTTCCTGTCTTACACACAGATGAATGGCTTTGGAAGACTTGAGCATTTTTCAGGAGCTGTGTATGAAGGACAATTCAAGGACAATATGTTTCATGGACTGGGAACTTACACATTCCCATCTGGGGCAAAATACACTGGAAATTTCAATGAAAATAGGTAACCTTAAATTTTAAGAATAATTACAGTCTTAAAAGGTTCTCTTTAGTCATGCTTGTTAACTAATCTTTGTTCTGTCTCCACAAATGGCTGAGTTAATTTTAGTGGCTGGGAAATGTAAGAGGGGGAAGCTTTATATATATATATGAAATATCACTTTTGGTAAAGATTATTAGACAGCCTCCTTCCCAAAATTCGCTCTGTAGATTAGGCTGGCTTTGAACTCAGAACACCCCTGCCTCTGCCTCCCCAGTGCTAGGAATAAAGTCATGCACTACCATTCCCAGCTGATTATTAAACTTTTCACTCAGCCTCTGTGATCTCTGTTAGCGTAGAGTGACTGGAAAATGTGTGATAGATATGGTTTCTCTGTGTAGCCCTGGCTGTCCTGGACTTACTCTGTATACCAGGCTGGCCTTGAACTCACAGAGATCTGACTGCCTCTGCCTTTCAAGGACTAAAGGCATGCACCACCACACCGGGCTTATTATGATAGTTTTAAAGTATAAGCAAATTAGATGATGTTAAAACTAGAAATGTATCTACTGGTGTCCTTTCTAAGCATATGGTTCCAGAAAAAATAACAAGTGAAAAGAAGCACAAGTATAGTTTTATAAGCTTAATTGCACTAGATGACACAGTACCCGGCAGTTTCTTATGGAGCCAGGGCTGCAGCTTAGTTGGTAGAGTGCTTGTCTAGTGTGCACAAAGCCTCAGGTTCAAACACTGCAGCACATCAGCCAGGCCTGGCAGGCAGCACGTGCCTGAAATCTTAGCACCTGAGAGGTCAAGGCGGGAGGCTCAGAAGTTCAGCGTCACCCAAGTCCACATGAAGAGTTTGAGGCCAACCTGGGCTACACAAGACCCCGTCTCAAAAAGTAAAAGTTTATGAATATCTCTTTTATATATCTAGAAATGAAAATGTTATCTAACTTATGAAATCAGTGTGAATACATTTCTAGGACAGAACAGTATCCACCTGTTTGGACTCCAGGTTTGTAACAAGGACACATCAACTGTCTCTATTGATATTAATAATGTGAGAAAAAGCTAATTTGGGGGATAAAGCCTGTTTGCATAGGAGCATGTTTTCACTACTCCTGTGGGGTTAAAACACCACCCAAGCGTAGCACCTCAAGCACAGCTGATGACAGAGAAATATTTGTTAAATAAATGAATGTTTGAGTTGAGCCAGATAACCAATACCCAATTTTCAAGTTTTAGCCAATTGCTTGGTTTTATATAAAGTTAGTTTATTTGACCCTGAAACCATGAGCACCAAAATTTGCACAGAGCCAGTGTATGTTTGAAATCGTGTGTTTTCCTCATGGTTTTTAATGGAAGTTGGGAGTGGAGAGGTAAGGGCCTCAGACGGGGGACACAGTGCACTGGGCCAGATAGCTTGTGTCTGGACTGTGGGTGACCAGTCCCGATGAATGAGCAGGCTCGCTTCTGACGTTTGCAGAGTGGAAGGTGAGGGAGAATACACCGATATCCAAGGCCTGCAGTGGAGCGGCACCTTCCACTTCACAGCGGCCCCTGGCCTGAGGCTGAAGCTGTACATGTAGACCCGCTGCACTAGTGCTGAGGCGTGGCCCTGGAAGCTCCGGCGGAAGCGTCCCGCCCTGCCTGGTCTGTAAGCTCGCCAATAAACTGCGCTCACCCGTGCTTCTCTGAAGCTGTGTGCATGTGTGTGTTCATGCGCATGGGTGTGCTTGGGGGGGGTGTGGTGTCTGGGTGCACTTGTCCACACAGGTGCATGTGGAAGCCAGAAGTTGATGTCAAATGTTCTTTTCCAGTGAGGTGGTGGTGGCACACGCCTTTAATTCCAGCACTCAGGAGAGGCAGGCAGATCTCTGTGATTTAGAGGCCAGCCTGGTCTACAGAGTGAGTTCCAGGACAGCCATGGCTACACATGTCTTGAACAAACCAAACCAAACCAAACCAAACCAAACCAAACCAAACCAAACCA
>NW_026585644.1:43804490-43856005 GCF_907164565.1 Psammomys obesus
TTTTTTTTTTTTTTTTTTTTTTTTTTTTTTTTAGAGACAGGGTCTCATTATATAGCCATGGCTGGCCTAGAACTCACTAGGTAGACCAGGCTGGCCTCAAGCTCACAGAGATCCACCTGCTTCTTCCTCCTGACTGCTGAAATTAAAGGCATTTGCCACTATACCCAACTCTCTTCATCTCATTTTTGAGACAGTCTTTTCCTGAACCGGGGCTCACAGTTTCCGCTAATTTGAGTGGCCAGAGCCCCCAGATCCTTCAGTGTCTGGCCGCCCCGTTTGAGCTCTGGTGTTATAGGCACACAGCACCATACCTGGATCGTGGACTGGGGCCTCATGTTCGCAGGGCAAGCACTTTGCCCCTGCGCCCTCTTCCCGACCTCTGAATTTTGTTTTCACTAGCTAATAACTTTAAATAAATTGGTGAATCAGTTCAGAGTTTACGCCTTTTTAGAAGTGGAGCGGGACTCTGCAGATTGTGTCTAAGACAATTGCTGTCCCCATACTTCAGTTCTAGTCCAACCCTCCCTCCAGCTTGTGCTTTCACAAACCGTTTATTTTGGAAGAAATAACATTTTTCATGAGTTACCCTTTATAAGTATGCAATCAGTTGGTCCCCACTGAATTGACTTGCAGTGCTGGTAAAGCTGAACATGAAATCTTTCTTTTAGCAAGGACTTAAGTGCAGCACATTGTTGCTGACAGGCGGCCAGGTTGTCCAGCACATCCCCAGAGCTGAAGCTTGACCGAGCCTTTCACACACACATCAGTCACCGCTGTTTCCCTGTCTTCAGCCTCCTTCAGCCACTATTCTACTGTTTGGTTCTGTGAACTTGAGTATTTTACACAGCTTATAGAAATGGAGTCATGCAACATATGACCGGCTGTTATACCCTGAGTCATCAGCACTTTACAATGTCACCTTCGTCATAAAAAGTGGAGTAGTAGTCCATTATATGTGTGTATCCCCAGACAGGGTTTCTCTGTATAGCCCCCGCTGTCCTGGAGCTCACTCTGTACACTAGGCTGACCTCACGGAAATCGCCTGCCTCTGTCCCTTGAGGGTTGGGACTAAAGGCATGTGCTGCCTCCAGTTTCTTTATTTCCCACTGAGCAATCAAGTTGTTTCCAAGCAGGGCAGCTTCGAACAGTGCTGCAGTGACCATAGGAATGGGGCCTCCTGTTGGAAATGCTGATTCCAACTCTGTGGATAAGTCTGCAGTAGGATTGCTGGGTCACACAGTAGTCTGTCTTCGTTTCTGAGGGACCTCCATGCTGTCTTCCATGGTGGTCACACCATTTTGTGTTCCTACTCACAGTATGTGAGGGTTCACATTTTTCCACAGCCTTAAGGCTTTCTTCTTGTTGTTATTGGCAGTGGTGCTAGTTGGTTGATTTTCTGACAGATGACTTTGTTACACAGTCTAAGGTGGCTTGGCATTCAATTATATGGCCCGAGCTGTTTCATAAATAAAATCTCAATCATTTTATTTTGCCAGTAAAGACTCAGGCACCAGATACTGGGGTAAAAACCTAGCTCAAGAAAGGCAGAGAAAATACCTAGCTGATCTTTCTATTTAGCTGACATCACAGAAGAAAAAAGCCTTTCTACTCAGCTCAGCCTCAGCAGGAAGAAGGAAAAGAAAAAAGTCCTGTCTTCTTCCTCTTCTTCATGCTGTCTTCACCTCAAAGTCCTTCCTTTCTGTTTAATTCCTGTCAGCTGGTTACTTGCTCCTCCTCTGGATTAATTTATTTAATCCTGTTTACAGAAAGCTCTTGGATTAAAGGTGTGTGCTAGGGCTGAGCCGCTCCACAACTAGAAACAGGTTTTTACAATTCACTCTCTCAGGGCTCACAACTGCAATACCAGGCTATCCTCAACTCATGCATGTCCTGTCTCTACCTTCTGCATGCCAACTTTACAGCAGTTCTATGTGGTTGGTTTGGTTTTTAATTTTGTTAGCATACAGACTAGTTTTGTGATTTGGTGTTGGCCATCCTGACACCAAAACCACAAAACTATTATGTATGCTAACAAAATTAAAAACCAAACCTGACATGACATGGTTCCACATTATGGATTTCATTTTCGTTCCCCAGAGATCTGTGAATTGAGCATTTTGCATGCTCATGGGGCTGTTGTATCTTTTTTTTTTTTTTTTTTTTTGAGAAACAACTACTCAGGTTCCTAGTCTAGGTTTTAATTGGGTTATAATTTTTTCTTGTTTCTTTCTTTCCCTTCTTTCCTCTGTCTCCCTTAATATTTCATCACATGTATCCCTGGCTGAACTGGAACTTTTTTTTTCAGATTTTTTATTATTTTATGTATATATGTCTTTTGCCTGTATGTACCTCAGTGCACTATGTGCATGCAGCTCCTGTGGAGTCCAGAAGAGGGCGCTGTATGTACTGGGCCTGGGGTTATAGATGGTGCTGTGACTAGAACCTGTGTCCTCTGGAAGACTCCTCTGGAAGATTAAGTTCTTAACCTCTGAACTGTCTTTCCATCTACACCTGTCATGTAGACCAGGCTGCCCTTGAACTCACAGAGTTCCACTGCCTAAAAGCATACACCAACAAACAAACAAAACCCCAAAACAAAAAACCACCAACAACAAAAAGCACGCGCTACCACGCCTGGTCCCTTGTTTTCTCTTTTCCATCTATTTGCTTATGTGCGTTTGTGCATGTGTGTGTGTGTGTGTGTGTGTGTGTGTGTGTGTGTGTGTGTGTGTGAGGTTAGCTTGTGGACAATGGCCTGTTTTTCTCCTTACCTGCTGGGTCATCTGCTTCCCCTTCTTTCCGTCCATTTTTGTTTGTTTGTTTTGTTTTGTTTTTGTCTTTCTGAGACAGGTACTTATTCTGTAGCTTAGGCTGGACTGGAATGTGCATAGCCCAGGCTGCCTTCCAACCCCATCTCTGCGGTTACGGGGGAGCACTGTCACACCCAGCTTGGTTTTATATTTTAATTCTCAAATTATTATACCTTTGACCCCAAATTTACCCTGCCTACAAGAAGTGTAGGGATAAAGATGGAGCAGAGAGTGAGGGAAAGGCCAACTAAATGACTGGCCCCACTTGAGGTCCACTCCGTGGGAGAGAGCCAACCTCTGTCACTATTAGTGATACTATGACACAACGCTATGATTGCAGTCCAGTGCCTGGCACGACTGTCTTCTGAGAGGCTTCATCGAGCAGCTGATGGAAACACATGCAGAGACCCACAGCCAAAAAGGAGGTGGAGCTTGGGGTGTCTTGTGGAAGAGTTGGGGGAAGGATTAGGGTCAAGGACATCACAACAAGACCTGCCATGTCAACTAACCTGGGCCCAGAGAGTCTCACGGAGACTGAAGCACCAACCAAAGTGCTTGCTTGGGCTGAACCTAGGCTCCCTACACACATGTAGCAGATGTGCAGCTTGTTCTTTGTGTGGGTCCTCGGGGTGTGTTGGCATCCCTTGGGGTCCTCCTCTTCTCTAGGGTGAGGGGCTGTGAGGGTGGGACTGGGAGGAGAGAAGGGAGGGGCCTGCAATCAGGCTGTA
Organism: Psammomys obesus; assembly: GCF_907164565.1. Lineage (NCBI taxonomy): Eukaryota > Metazoa > Chordata > Mammalia > Rodentia > Muridae > Psammomys > Psammomys obesus. The sequence continues at coordinate 43,808,029 of NW_026585644.1, forward strand.
AAGTGATTAATGAATTAATGAATGAGAAAAATTGCCTTAAAAAAAAAAAAAGAAAAAGGAAGGAGGTGATATGGAGGTAGGAGGAGCATGTGTTGGGGGATCCAGGGATTGTGGGAAAGAGGAGTTGGGGATGCATATGATCAAGACACACTATGTATGTTTATGAAATGGTGAAAGAGTGAGTTTATTGTAAATAAAAACTAAAATTAAGAAAAAAGCCAGCCAAAAATCCCAGCATGCATTAAGGAGGGGCTTAGCTGAGATGCTGGGAGCAAGTAATGGCTGCTGGGGAGGGAGAGTCCTATTCATGCACATCCGTGGAGGTTTAAAACAGCACACGAAGTCAGGAGGGAAAAGCTGTGGTGTGGGGGTAATAACGGAGGAACCGGAGGGGAGGGATTCAGGGGTGTGCAAATTTGAGCAAAACGCATGTGTGCATGACCTTCTTAAATAATAAAATAGTCTTGTAGCTATACTAAGATATACTGAATCATTCACTTCAATGGAACAATTTTATGTGCAGTATATGAATTATATCTAAATTTCTAAAATATAAGTCTGCTCAGAAATCTTAAGCTACATCCCCAGGCAGGCCCCTAGAAAGTTACTTTTCCAGATAATATAATGTTTAAAATTATCAGAACTACATTACTGAATTACTAATTACATTATTGTACTGTACTCATAAATATGTACAATTAAAAAATGAAATAATTTGAATAGAAAATAATTACCAAAATATATGTCATCTGTAGTTTTAAAATGACATTAAAGATCTGATTATTTTTTGCTGAAACTCCATTCCAAAATTGACCAAAACAACAAAAAAGTGTTGAAATGAGTAACTTCTGTGTCATATGTCATTTAAAATATTGTAAATGTGTTTCTCAATATCATTGACATAAAATATTTATTGTTTAGTGTACTAATATAAATTTGGGTTAAAATATTTCTTGAAGTGTTAAAAGTGGTATTTTTATTTTCTCATAATAGCTTTGTTGTTAATTTCAATAGACTATAGTATTCAAAGAAATCCTGTCTTTAACTCCCCTTCCCCAAATATTAGACATCTTTGAACGTATTGTTTAGCATTAGCCAGTATTGTTTCAAATTAAATAGTATTATTGATGTAGTGTGGTTTATTAGGAGCTAAATACCAGACAATTAAAATGAGGTGAGAGGGTGTTATCAGGGACCAGGGCATTCAATGCCAGTTCAGAACCTCTGGGAAGTACTCTATAGGAAACCACGTGCTTCACAATGAAATGTCTCCTTATATTTTTCTTCAGTGTATTTATGGTATCAAGGTACATACTGGCTTTTCAAATGCGAAACTTTTGTGAGGCTGTGGAGTAAATTTTGGCGGTGCGGGTCTTCAGTTTCTCTAAGATGCCCAAGCCCTCCCACCGAAGCAGCGTTCTCGCTGTCACCCTGGGAAGCCACACTGAGGCTCAGTTATTTGATTAGTTGACCTGGAGCTTATGTAATTAGAAGAGACACTGGCTTCCCTCATTTCAAAGCCTGTTAGCACATGACAGGCTCCTTTCAAGGGAAGGCAGTCCTCTCCACCGCTTCTCTCTGTGGTCTTTAAGTTAGTTCAGAATCCAGATAAGCCTTGGTCTGAGGATGAGCTAACCACAGCAGGCGCCATGGGGTGAGTACATGCCTTGAGAGCCATGGGGAGGGGAAACATTTGTATAAGAGGACAAAGCCATCCATCTGTCTCTATGGTATAGTCTATCCATATTCAAAACAGAGTAACATTTATTTAAGGCAGACATTCAAATAAGTAACTCTCACTTCAGGAGTTACTACTGTAAAACATGCACTTTCTTGATTTGTGTTTATAGTATGTCTTAATCTACCTTTGCAGGTTGTCAGCTCATCAAGTGTCTGGGGACTGAGGTGGTTCTGCACATTTACATATTTAGTTGAAGCTGGGTTAAATTTTAAGAACAGTTTTAAAGAAAGGATGATAGAATTCCTGATTTAGAAGGCAGCATTAAACCAACATGTGCATGGCTCTTTGGGATTAAGACTAATTAAAGCATGAAAAAGATCAGGGATGGTGGTGGTGATTTATTTATGCCTCTCGGACAGAGAATAAGGGTAGAGGAGTTTTGGTCGGAGCTCAGCGGACTATGTACAGTGATTGTGCTGAGTGAGCATGAAGCGACGAGTTCATCACACAGAGGTACTTATTTGTGAAACATTTCTAACAGTTCATGGGGACTTGAGGTGTGGCGAAGAAAAAACCAACTAGATTTCACTCAAGAGTGCTATTCTTTTTTGAGAGAATTCATAACAATTAGTTATGTTTAACACCTTTTGAATTCATAACAATTAGTAGTACAGCTGCAGAGTTTTTGATGCCGGGGCAGTCTTCCCTGGATGTGTATGCTCGTCTTTGTACTCTTGCCTTCTCCAGGCAGCTCCTTTCAATACAAAGTCATGTCATGCAGAATATTGATGTTTCAGTGAAGGTTACTTGGGAAGGATCCAACATAAATGATCAGAAATTTGTATTTGAGAGAAAGGGTTTTAGCGCTCTTCTCCAAAAGCAGTTTCTGCTAACTCTAATTAGTAGTCACATTTTTGTTGACACCTTGACTCTGAAGGAACAATGCTAAACCCGTGGGAAAACTCGGGCTTTTGAAAGGGAGACCATTTCGTTATTAATTTGTTTTTCAGTGCTGGAGAATAAATTCAGGGCATTATACATGCTGGGCAAGCACTCTACCACTGAGCTCTAGTCCCAGCCCCTGTCATTAACTTAAAAAATTATTTTTCTTTTATGTGCGTTGGTGTTTTGCCTGCATGTATGTGTGAGGGTGATGGATCCTGGAGTTACAGACAGTTTTGAGCTGCCGTGTGGGTGCTGGGAATTGAATCTGGTCCTTTGGAAGAGCAGCCAGCGCTCTCAACTGCTGAGCCTCTCAACTCTTCAGCCCTGCTATTAACTTTTAATTCAAATAGAGATGAAATGTTTTCAAACTAAGCCTTAATAGAGAAGTCCCAAGGAAAGACTTCACATGTGTTTGCTTGATTTCTTTAGAATAGAAAATGACAGGCTGCTGGAGTCTCGTTATTCCCTCCTCGCTTCGCTTCCCTTCTTCAGAGTAAGCACACCTCAACGTAGCCAGCCACCAGTAAGTCCGAGGTGATGTCAGAAACCTTCCTTTTTCTATCTCCCTCTGCTGCTTCCTTCTTTCCTTTAATGACAGTAATTCTTAGCTTTTCATGGGGTACAGGGGAGTTTTCAAGGAAGGATCTTTAGAAAGTAGTCTTTCTATCTTAAAAAAAAAACCAACAAGAAAAATAAAATAAAACATGTTTGCATGCAATTTCAGATTTGTAGATAGTTTAAAACACAGTTCACCAGCGCCCCCCCCCCCCCCCCACAGATGGAGAACATTAGATATTTTGTTTGTTTTTGAGACAGGTTTTCATGTATTCCAGGCTGGCTTCAAGCTGTGTAGGTAGCCAGGATGACCTTGAAATTCCGATCCTTCTCACTCCACCATCCCCAAGTACCAGGATTACAGGTGTAGGAGACCATGGCTCATTTCAGAGAACCTTTGCTTTTGAATTTAGGACAGGTGTATGATTTGTCTAACATTTTTCTTAGTTTCTGGAGTTGTATAAAATATAAACATTATTAAGATAATGATTCTATTTTTCTCTCAAGGACAGGGTCACATTGCAGATTCTGTCCTCTTTTAGACTCCTACCCCCAACCACCCAGTTTGCTTAAAGCAGGAATATGGTTTAACCAGTGTCTTTTTCACTGCTGCCACCAGGCACCTGGGACTTGATAAATCACTTGTGCCACCCGAGAAGGCGCCAGAAACCACTTTACTTGTCACTGAAAAAAAAAAAAAAATCTTCATCTTACTTTTAAGGCGTGTTCAGTGCCCCAAATAAGATGAGCTAAACAGGGTGCACTCTCCTCGGTATTACACAGGCTTTCTTCTGCTCTGTAGCTTGGCAAGGTGGGTCTTGGTGTTTCCTGCCTTGTTGATGAAGAGGTGATCTTCCGGAATAGTCAGACACACAGAAAGTGGCTGCTTGAATCTGTCCATCTGAAGATATCTCTAGGAGTTTTCCTGAGATGAAGGAGTACCTGTCTTGGATCTATCTTTGGGAGGGACCTACTTAACTCAAAGCTATTTAAAGGTTCACTCCAAGCCCTTCCATGCTGCCTCGGGCTATGCTGGCATGGTTTCAGTGAGCAACAAGGAAATACCAAGTTCTCTAAACTGTCTCCTCCCCTCAGATTTCTTATGGAGTGTGGGGTGACTAAAGAACATCCATAAAGTGTATATAAGATAACTTGTGAGATGTCAAAGGACCTGAAGTATCGTGTTGATGCATCCTTGTAATCCCTGCACTGGGGGAAACTGAGGCAGGATTAGCATTTTTTAAAGGCCAGCCTGGGCTACATAGTGACTTCTATTTAGATCAGCCTGGACTACATAGTAAGATCATTTCAGAGAGAGACAGACAGAGAGACAGAGATGGGGGGACTGTGCCATGTAAAATGCCCTGCCACTATTTAGCTGGTGGCCATGTTTCTCTGGAGTCCCCCAAACCCCTCTTCCAGTGTTGGAGTATAAACCCAGGGTACAGAACATATCAGGTAAACATTTATCACTGAGCTATGCCTCAAGCCCTGACTCTTTCTTCCTTTCATTGACGGTTGGAGTGGGGGTGGTGGTGAGAAAGGCTCTCCTGTTTAGCCCAGCCTGCACTTGAACTCATGTGTATTCTAGCCTGGCCTTGAACTCACTGTGTAGATCCTTCTGCCTCAGCATCTGAGTGCCAGGATTAGAGGTGCCACCACACCGCTGGCAGGGCTTGTCTTGTGGCCACCTTTCTATCTCCTGGCACAGTCAGGGCATTTCCAGGTGACATCTGGCAAAGATGAAGTTAAGAGTCTACTAATATTGTACACACGAGTTCATCATTGCAGTGTTCAACAAGCTTTAGTTTCTCAGTTCCAGTCAGTTCAGTTTTGTAAAATCTTTACAGCTATATTTTCTACTTCTGAATCCGTGATACAGTCTAACTCATTTTCTGAAGCAAAGCAGGCATTCAGCTCACTTTCATCTGTGCCCTCCTTTCCTCGTACTAGCTTGCAGAATTCAGACCATCGTTGTCTTTTCCTTGGATTATTAAAGGGGCCTCCCCACTGGCCTCTTTGCAGCTGGCTTCTCTGGATAGTATTCAAATCATCGCCTACCCAATGTCTGACCTGTTGCTTCTGTGCTTAAAAGCCCCGGCAGCTCTTTATTCTCTCCATTGCGTGTCAGCCTCCAAAGACACTCCTCACAGCCCGCGGAGGGTTGGCTGCCATCTGCCTGGCCAGACTTACCTTTCTGCTGTACTTACAAGCTCCCTAGGATCCCCTATGCCCTGTGTGTTCTGTTCTGTTCTGTTGTGACCCTATGTTTTACCATTTCCTGCAAAGCTCAGCTCAAAGCCCATCTTCTCGAAGCTGGAGCTCATCCTTTGTCCTCTGAGCTTACTGCATTTTTCTCACTGCATTGTGGGTCCTAGTTATTTGTGCGATTAATTTTTTTTTTCCATTAGACTGTAAGCTCCTAGAGCAGGAGCATCATTTAAAAAAAAACAAAACAAAGCAAAACTTATGTCACCATAAGGCACATGTCTTTTACACTACATGTGCCTAATAAAATCTGTTGAATTTAAGAAACTCTGTTTTTCTATAATCCACAAAGAAGCAGAAATCTTAATTTTGGCCAAGCTTTCTTTCTTCCTGAAGGAGTGGCAGAAGAACCCAAATGAATGAGTGGTAAAAAATGAGCAACAAACAGGGCAGGGATGAAAATGAGAGCGGGAGGGACACCCTCGGGACCACTGAAGAGTTGGATCTTCTGTCATCAATAAGTAGAAAGCACAGTCTCGGAGGAAATGTGAGAGACTCCAGCATTAAAGACCGTTCTTTTTCCTAGACAATTTGCTTGGGGGCTAGCAGACCAGTAAGGATTGGGTTCATCTGTGTGTGATGGGAAAAACCAACATAATAGGGCTTTAAACAAGACATTTCTTTCTCATTCCTGAAAAACAAGCAAGCAAGGAGTTACACAGTCTAAGTTATTCGATGAGTTACTCTGATGAGGGAGTCGGTTCCTTTGTGTCGCTCATTTGTTTCTGCTTCTTGGCACAGCACTTTTTAGTCCAAAAAGATTATTAGGGCCTCTCTTAGCCCATTGGTATTCAGCCAACAGGAAGAAGTGGAAAGAAATGGATGTGTTTTCACTTTTAAGAGGAAAACACACTATTTCTTTGATCCCATGGATTAAAAACCTTGACTCAAGATTGCAGCTAAGCGTGAGAGGGGAAGGAGAATATAATCACTTCATGGAGGTATTGACCAGAACAAGGGGTTTGGAGAAGATGTATCAGTTGTGGGTGTCAACTAGCTGTGTCTGACGGATGCAGCATCTGGCTTGGGCATGGCCGCTTTCACGCCTCTGGAGCAGAGTACGGCACCCTGTGTGAAAGGGCAGCATTTGTAGTAAGGTTAAAGGAAAAGTTAAAGAGCAAAAAGCATAGACTCACTCAGACTGAAGGATGGGACTCTGGACAAGAGGGCAAAGGTGACGTAGTCGGTCCTGGTGTCCCTTGTCCCAACTCTTCTCCCTCCTTCCGGCCTTTATGCCCCTTGACCCTCACGAAGAGGTGACGGTGAGTGCCAGTGCGCTAACTGTTTTCGTGTGGGTGGAGTGAACAGCTAAATCGCCCCAGAACTTCAAAAAAATAAAACAAAATCTTTAAAAATCAGCAGACCTGGGCTCTACCACACTGCTAGCAAAAACATACAAATCACAGAGTGTTTTCCAAGTGAATCTGTATTTAATTTTTATGGCAGATTGCCTGAATTAGCCCTCTATGGAAAAACTCCTTATAAACCTATTTCACTTGTCACTTGAAGTAACTTTTTGAGACTTCAGTATGGGATATTTCTTTCAGTGTTGGATACTGAGAAAGCAACCCTGGATTTGTGGCTTTTAATATTTTAGGGCCAGATCAACTGCTCCAAACTCTTGATAGAGCAAAGCCTCCCAACTTACGCAGGAGTAGTCTAGCTATAGCTTTAAGTGCATGGGAATTGGTTTTGTCAGCCACCTCGAAGGAATACACTCTGTAGGGAAGGGGTGCAAGGCCTTGTCTTCTTCTTCTCAGATGGATTTGAACAATTAGAGAATTTTAACAGGGGAATGCAAATGTAACCGGATTTCATTACATAATTATATGGGGAAAGGATGGTATAGAATGTGAGGTAGTTGTCATTGTCAACGGCATTTTGTCTTTTATAGACCCTCTAGAGTAATCAGGAAGAAGACTTCCAAAACCTGATGTGATGTCTCCTGCTGGAGACGAGGCCCGAGGTGAGTGAAAAACCACAAAGATCTTGTTTCTAATGGGAGCACAGATAAAAGGACAGTAGAGGGCTGAACAGTGATCCTTCTGGAAATAGAAAGTAGAAATAGAAGCGTGTTATAGTAGACAGAGTTGGGGGAATTTTGTAAGCCTCTGTTTGAAAACGGTCAACTAAACAAAAACAATTTCCATAGGTGGTAGCAGCCAGAAATAATAGCCACCCATTAACCTACCCATGTTACTTCAGGCTCTTAACATATGTATGACTGCTTACCTGTAATACTGACAAGGAATGAGCTGTTTTAATTAATAAACTGTTGAGTTCTATTTGGGATATTTGGGGATTGCAGAAATCCCTGGAAAGATGACACTGAACTAATATGTTCTGAGTCCCTACTTTATTCTGGCTTTGTCACATAATAACCGTATGGACTAGCCCAGACAACTCACTTCACAGTTGAGGAAATGGGCTTACCAAGATGAGTGGACTTGCATTTTGACTTTTCGTGCATGGGATGTGTGGGGGCATGTGTGTGAGCACAGGTGCACACAGGTGCATTCACCAGTGCATACGTGTAGGCCAGAAGCCAACCTTGGACATCTTCCCTCTCACTCTCCGCCTTACTTTTGAGACAGGGACTGTCACTGAACCCAGTGCTCACAGTTGCAGTTAGGCTGGCTGGCCAGCAAGCTCCCAGGCCCTGCTGCCTCCATCCCTTCCTAGCACTGGGGTTATAGATGGCTTTTGGGGGTGGTAGTGGTACTGGGTATCTGAACTCAAACCTTCACGCTTGCTTAGCAAGTACCGACCTATCTGCTTAGTCCACAGATTACTTTCCATTCCCAGGATCACAAAACTAAATTAATCGCAGAGCTAAGATTTGAAGCTAAATGTCTGACATACTTAGAAAAAATCCTGCCCAGTGTGTAAACCAGGCAGCCCTCAGAAGACGGAGGCGGGACATTGCAGAGTGTTCAAGGCCAGCCTGAACTACATAGTGAATTCCAGATCAGCCTGAGTTATATAGAGTAAGAACCTGTCTTAAAAGTATCTGAATTTGGGGCTGAAGAGATGGATGATTCAGCAGTGAAGAGCACTGGCTGCTTTTCCTGAGGACCCAGGGTTGGTTCCCAGAGCCCACACGCCAGCTCCCAACCATTTGTGACGCTAGTTCTAGGAGACCTGACACCTCTTTCTGGCCTTTGTGGGCCCTGTACACATGCGGGGGGCAACACACACGCATAGACAAAACGTCGTCCACATAAGTGATACAGCGATTTAACACAAATAGTTGAAGAAGAAGTTTAGAAAGCCGACAGGGGCCAGTACCTGCAACCCAAGCACTCAGGGAAGCAGACACAGGCAGGTCTCTGTGAGCTCAAGGCCAGCCTGGTCTACAAAGAGAGTCCAGAACAGCCAAGGCTGCACAGAGAAACCCTGTCTTGGAGAACAAACAAACAAAAAGCCCCACCACAGTTCAAAAGCTTATTTTATAAATTCAGAACCAGAAGTGCCCATCATTAGCTCAGACTTGTGTCAGTGACGTGCCTGGTGGGGGAGGCACTTCCCACCGAGTCTGTTGACCTGAGTTCAATCTCCATGACCTATGCAGTGGAAGGAGAGAACCAACTTGCATAAGTTGTTCTCTGACCCTCGCCTGCATGCAGTGGTATGTGTAATTAATAAATAAATCAAAGCATTCTGAAAAGCAAACAGGCTTTGTGAGTAAGTAAAGCTTGCGAGCTTATCCCATTTCTCACCGCATCCTTCTAACATTCTTGGTGTTTTGCCTTGCCTGTCTTTGCTTTCACTGGAAACACATGCCTGTAATTGCTGCACCTGGGAAGCTAAGGCAGAGGGATCACCATGAGATTGAGGAAAAAGAAAACCATGAATAGAGGAAATTGATTTATGATATATCTTTACTAGAATAAGTAATTAACATTAAACATTTCTCACTCAGCAAACGTGGGTCATCTTCAGACAGAAATGCTAAGAACGAAACTCACCATGTTTTCTGGGACTCATAATCTAGTGCTTATTTTTGAGGGAATAATTATGAACTGCTTTGATGGACTGGTGTGTGCTCTAAATCCTTTCCCCAGAAGAAATGAATCACTTAAAATTTTGCCTATCGTTCAGAAGGTTTTGGGCACCCTGATTTATTTGAAGTGAAACATTTAAGTTAATTATTTGATGTAAGTATCATCATAAGAATGTGGCTAGATGCTATGGCAACCCAGAAAAGTAGAATTTCTAGGTGTGGTGGTACCCATCTGTAATCCTAACTCCTGGGAAGTGGAGGCAGAAGGCCCAGGAGTTTAAAGCTAGCCTGATCTACACGAGACCCTATTCAACAAAACAAAACAAAATGAACAAAACATAACAAAACAATAAGAACAGCAGCAAAAGTAGGGCTCAGCTCTACTGGGACAAGTCTTGAAACCCAGAAAAGAATGGCACTGGGGATCTTGAAGGACTCTGGAGGTTAGAGAGGTAGCCAGCGTCAGGGAAGAATACCCAGTGAGGGGCTCAGTATCAACAAACACCAGAGAGGCCAGAGAGGACATGGAGCCACGACACCGTTGTTTTCTAAGACTTAGATTTTGGTGTGTGCGCCAGGCTGTATGTGAGGTCAGAGGACAACTTGGTAGAAGTCCATTCTCTCCCTTTGCCATATGAGTCCCTCGTCAGACTTGATGGCAAGCACCTTTACCTGATGAGCCAGCTCACTGGCCTTGGCTTTGGGCTTTTGAGACAGGGAGTTAGATATCCCAAACCAGCCTCAAATTTGTGTAGCCAGGGATGACCTTGATCTCCCAGTTCTCCCTGCCTGCATCTCCAAAGGGCTGGGGTTATAGACACAAATCACCATGTCTGGCTCTGCCTGTCTTTGTCATAGAATCCAGCATAAGTCTGAGAGGACTGGGCACAGGGGTGGGACTGTAGCTCAGTGGTGGACTGCTTCTCTAGCATGCACAAGGCTCTGGGTCCACTCTCCAGCACTATAAAAGATGAAAATAATGAAAGTTAAAATAAGAGAAGTTCCCTTGGCTTAGGTTGGGATTACTGGCTAAATAATCAGCTGCTTAAAAGATACACTGCCCAAATCAAGTGGGACTGGTTGGAAGGCTGCTGCTTTTCAGAGGAAAAAAAAGTTACGGATGTAACTTCAGTAACTACTTATAAAAGGACTCAAATTCCAGACAGTGCATTTTGCTGTGGGCTGCAGGACTTCATGCACAATCAGCTTGGAGTTAGCCCTTTAAGGTGGGTGGCCCACTTCTGAGCCTGCTCCTTTTCCTCCTCCTGTATCCAGTAGCTGCAGAGGAATCATTTGCAACCAGCGAGAAAGAAGGTACAGTGGGTCAGGCCCTCCACATTTCAGCATGAGCTGTGGTCCTGGAGTAATTCTTTTTGTAATTCCCTTTGAAGAGCATCTAATGGCCTACCTGGTTCATTTCCGTTGGGCTGTACTTAATCTGATATACCTAAAACTCTAATATTCACCTCACCCTCTACTTTTTTAAAATTTACTTTTTATAATTTATTCACTTTATATCCCGATTGTAATCCCTTCCCTCGTCTCCCTTTGGTCTCACCCTCCCTCCCGCTTCCCCCCTTTCCCCTTTTTCTAGTCCTCAGAAAGGGGGAGCCCTCCTCCCCTATCATCTGACCACAGCCTATTAAGTCTCATTAGGATGGCCTGAATCCTCTTCCTCTGTGGCCTGGCAAAGACTGACCCCCACCACCACCAGGGGGAAGTGATCAAAGATCAGGCAACAGAGTCCATGTCAGAGACTGCCCCTGCTCCCCTTACTAGGGAACCCACATGGAGACTGAGCTGCCATGGGCTACATCTGAGCAGGGGGTCTAGGTCCTCTCCCACCCTCTGATTCTTGCTGGTGACTTCATAAACTCCCAAGGACACTTCACTGAATAAATATTAAAATATTAATTTAAAACTTCACAGGTGCCATAAAGGCTTCAAAAGGTAAACTTGTATATATTGCACATGTTAATATGTATATGTCATGTATCTCTTCCTCCCTGTTTTGTTTTAGACAAGGTTTCATGTTGCCCAGGCTGACCTGGAACTCCTGACTGTCCTGCCTCAGCCTCCTGAGTGCTGGCATCACAGATGTGTGCCACCACGCTTGGCTCTACATTATGTGACACAGGGGCATTCGGTCTTTAGCAAATAATAGCTCTGTGCAAGACTTCCAGTCTACATAGGTGGATAGTGGGCATTTTTTTAAAACAAAATTTACAATTTAGGTGAAAAGCCATTTATTAATCCCCACCCCCCGTTTTTCTTTAACAACTCATTAATTATGAAATAAAAAGAGCCGGTCTCTTTATAATATAAGCAAATAAAACACTGTGTGCTTTTCTTTAGGGAAAGAAACTATTAACCATAACGGTGAGCATCCATTGAGAGAAGCTCCCAGTGACAGGAATACGAATGGATGACATAAATCTATTTATCTTCAAAACACAAGCGGATTTTGTAGTCTATAAATGAGTGTCTCAGGTTCGAGAGGGCTCACGGTACAATCCTGGAGACACCAGTTTGGATCCACAAAAGCCATGTAAGAAGCTAGGCACAGTGATGTTCACCTTTAATCCCAGTGCTAGTGAAGGCAGGGGGTCCCTCGGGCTCAATGGCCAGGCATTCTCAGCAACCAGTGAGCTCCAGGGCCAGCGAGAGAGGCTGTTCCAAAAGCAACTGCAGAAGACACCCAATGTCAGCGTTTGGCCTCCACAGGCGTACGTACGCACACACATGTACGCACTTCTACGTAGCTCTTCTTTGTTGCTACTTTGTGGGTTCTTCATGTTTTGTTTTGTTTTGTTTTTTTTTTAAATCTGTCTCCTAACAGTATTTTTGCCTGTTCAGCTTCTCCTGGCTCAACCTCTTTTCTGCATCAACTGCCTTCTCTTCTCTAGCCCGACTCAGTCTTCTTTCTTCCTGCACCAACTGTCTTTGCTAACCCCACTCAAGCTCTCAGCATCTGCTGGTTTTTTATATCTACTCCTGTTCCCAGAAGTTCAACAGGCATAGTTCAGAAGTTCAGCACTGAAGGTCATAGGGTCAAGCAGTTCTAACTGCTAAGCATTCCCAAAGGGCCAGTTGACTAGCAACTGGGATCCTTCAAAGGGCCAGGCACACAAAATAAGTCACGCTATACATCCATCCATCCATACTCAGGCATAAATATGTGCACAAACACACAACAAACACCAAAGCATCTAAAGTAAATTTCTTAAGATTGAGTAAATTGTCTTGAAGGAGATGATTTATCCTCAGGCTTCAAATCTAGCACACTAGGAGGATAAGATATTGAGCCTTGTGAAATGAGCAAGATTCAGAAAAGCATTACTGCATGATCTCTCCTACAACTGGCATCTAAAAGTCATAGAGAGGAATTTGGTGTTTACTACAGCCTGAGGGTGGGTGCTGAGCGGGTCGACTGGGGAGACATTGGTCAGAGTGTGCAGGTTTCTGACAGGAGGACCAGACGGTTTGTTTTATTTTGTTTCTTAGAAAGATCTATTGCACAGCAAAGCGGCCATAGTAAAGAACATTCTGTGTGTCTCAGTTGTTAAGGGTTAATTTCACATGTTCCTACCATAAATGGTGTTAAATATATGAGATGATGAGCATGTTAACTAGCTTGATTTAATAAATCCACATTATATGCAGATATGATAACATTATGCTGTACCTAAAAGCTTATGCCATTAGAATACAATTGTAGTTGACCAATTAATAATTTTAAAAGAGTGAGAGAGGGTAATAGGGGTGAATATCATCAAAATGTACTATAGACATATATGAAATTATCAAGGGATAAATACAAATATTAACCCAGGACCATGCTTAAACTTGACCTAGGCCCCCTACAAAGATATAGCAGATGGGCAGCTAAGGCCTCATGTGGTCCTCTAGTAAGGGAAGTGGGGACCGCGTTGGACATGGACAAGGACTCACTTGTCAGCTTTTTGCTCACTTTTCCCTGGCAGGACTGCCTTGCCAGGTCCCAGGGGAAGAGGACAAGCTTGATCCTGATGCAACTTGATGAGCTGGGGTGGATGGGAAAGGGAGCTCCCCTTTTCTGAGGAAAAGGGGAGGGGGGAGGGGAAGAAAAAAGGGTGGGGTTGGGAGGGGAGAATGTAAAGTGAATAAAAATAAATTAATTAAAAATTTTAAAATAAATATAAAGGAAACATTAAAAACTTAGGCTCTGTGGTAGCAGGTGCCTATAATTAAGAGGCTGAGGAAGAAACCTGTGAGTTCATGTGATGCTCACAGCCAGACCTAGTTTCAAAACCCAAACCAAAAGAACCAAGTACCTGATAGGTCCAGAAGATGTACCTGAAGACGGATCCTGCCAGGAAGATTTACAGTTTGGTGATGATTCTCAGCAGGAAGAGAGCACAGTTTATGGTCTCTTCCTGTGCATGGGAACACAGCAGAAAACAGCTTGGTTAATTATGCCTTGGAGATCAGGCAGGCTTCCCTGAGGAAGGGGCGTGTGAACTGAGCCTGCAGGGACAAGAAATGCCCTTCTGTAAGAAAATGTATGTGGGCTGGAGAGATGACTGGGCAGTCAAGGGCGCTTGCCGTACTTGCAGAGTTCCAGGCACTCACAGGTGGCGCACAGCCCCTGAAATCCCAGTTCCCGGCAATCGGATAGCTTGTTCTGGCCTCCGCAGGTGTATGCATAGTGTACCAAGTGTAGGGAAATCCTCATACACATAGAAGAATAAGCAAGCAAGCAAGTAAAAAAATAAATACATTGAAGGGGGAGAAGCTGGCGCAAAGATGCACGACGTGCGTGTGTTTGAGGAAATGCATGAACTGTGAGCATGTACACATCCGGGTCACATATACCAACTAAACATACAAAGTTTAGTTTGAAATTCTGTGAACTAGAGAAGTGAAGCAGCAGAATGGTACCAGCTAGTACGCGACTGGTAGCAGGGACACACAGAACCTCCTTGGCAGGCTTTCCGAGGCTCTTGTCTCGGGGAGCGGCCCCAGAGGGCTTAGCGAGCTAGTGATTTGCCTAGCTGGGGAGCCGGTAGAAGAGTCCCCGAGCTGTCCTGAGGCAGAGCTGGCTCACACTACCTGAGGAAAAGAAAGGGCCTCCTGCCGCTCTCCCACGGGCAGACTCAGCTTTCTGCCCGTGAACAGCTGTACTCCACCTCTGGCTATCCCACTCCACACAACCCTAAGGAAAACGAGGCTCAGTCTTAGGAGCCTTTCTCTTCAAGCCCATATATGGTAGACCCCCCCCCCAATCATACTAAACTCTCTCAATCCTCCATCTCTCCCATCGCCCCAGCCTCCTGCAAGGGATGTTTTAGTGATAGGTTGGCTCCTAGGCAGCTCCCAAGCCAGCCCTAATCTTGCGTAGGCCAGTGGTTATCAAGTGCCTGGATGCTGGTGGCTTCCTTTCCAGTGTCAACTGGACTGGCACTGAACCTCCCGTTCTTGCTCTTGCAATGCCAGGCTCATTTCTAAGCTAGGTGCTTTCGACCATGGAAGAGTAATGTGTGGCCTGGGATTTTAATCGGGATCTTCTGTAATTGAAATCTTAGATTCCGCCTCCCCCCCCCCCAAATGAGACTGAGGCAGGGGCATTAGATCTTGTAATGGCTATGTCTGTAAAAGAAATTGGCACTCTGTAGGATTCTTTCTTTTATTTTATTTATTAGGTATAAAGTGTTCTGCTTACATGTAAGACTGCACACCAGAACAGGGCACGAGACCTTGGTATAGGTGCTTATGAGCCACCATGTGGTTGCTGGGAATTGAACTCAGGACCTTTGGAAGAACAGCCAGTGCTCTTAACCTCTGAGCCATCTCTCCAGTCCCTGTAGGATTCTTCCTTAAAGCAGTATCTTAGGATTTGGTGAAGTCATTTGGACCTTTTTTAAAAGTGTTGGGTTCATCTTTAGGAAGTGAGTTCATTCATTACCAATGTATTCAGGATATGTGCTAGACCCTGATTGAGATCCTACAGAATGCAGAGTAAACAAAACGTTGAAGCCCTCATGAGGTGGAGCTAGGAGACAAAGGTGGTCAGCAAGAAATTGGTACTTACCACCCACAGTTTATAGTAAATGCTACAGCAGCGTGAATAAAGCAATGAACAGGAGCCATTGCAATTAAAATTATTTTTAAACAGAAACTATAGGTCTTTTTAAAATCTTTACTATGTAGTAGTTTCTGAAGTTGTCAAGACAGAGGAAACTAGCTTTACTGGGGCTTGAGAGGATCTTGAACTCATCTTTCCTCATCCTTTATGCTCCTGAATCATCACAGAACAAGCTCCTCTATGTCTCTACAAATCCAAATGCTAGTAACACTGTAATGATTTTCTGAATGTATTGCACCTCTGTGGTTTGTTTAATTTTTTATGAATAGGAATTACCACACACTAGGTTTCAAAAAGGCAGGTGTGGTGGCCCATGCCTGCAAGCCCAGCACAGGGTGTTTGTGAAAAGGAAGGGCAAGAGTCAAGGTCATCCTGGGCTACCCATTGAGTTCAAGGCCAGCTTTATCTACAAGAGGTCATGCCTCAAAAATGGAGCATTTAAAGCTATGATAACCAAATTCACAAGATTTTAGCAAGTAGGATTCTTTTTCATATGAATGTCACATCCAAGTTTACAAGTAGTTCCATATCTCCACAGCAGGCCAGGTCCTAAGCCAAACCATATAAAGAAAGGAATGGGGGATAAAGGACATTCTTTCAGATGGCTGGCGTGATTTGGTTTTGTGTGTTTAGTTTCTATGCAACTTTTGGCTTATTCACCTCTTAAAGCAGAGTTTGTTTTGGAGACCAGAAACATGGCTCCCCAAGCAGATGAACAGCAGATACTAGGGTGTCAAGGAGAGTCATCCAGCTGTTAAGAAATGAGCAAACTCAGTGAGGTTTCTAGACTCGGGAAAAAGAGGATGAAAAGAAGAAAAAGATTGGCTTTTGAATTAAATCAGTGGAAGTTTCTGTATATACGTAAGAGCTGAGCTGTTGCATGCCACCCCATTTTATGATGCTATAACTCTGAAAATAATCTTTGAGGCCCAGACAGAATATTAAAACCCTTTGTTCTACTGTTATAATCTGACCAATTCTTTTTCCTTAGCTTACACTCCCATGATTGTTGATTGCCAGATATTTAAATAATGGGGTCATTGAAAGGATTGTTAGCAATTAATTAAAGCAAAGAGTTAAGTGATAAATACTGTTGACAGTGTTTGGGCAGGCCCATACATTGTCCATTGTTCACTGTCCATACATTTTTATTGAACTTCTAGTCTGTGTAAGAACACAGAATGGGGGGAAAAAAACCCCGAAAAACAAAAAAACAACAACACAGAATGGCTGCCGTGGAAAGTAGCAGGAGAAAAAAACAGATTCTTTTTGTTTTGTTTGTTTTTTGAAATGGGGTTTCTCCGTATAGCCTTGGCTGTCCTGGACTCACTTTATAGACCAAGCTGGCCTCACAGATATCTGCCTGCCTCTGCTTCCCTGAGTGCTGAGAAAACAGACTCTTTATTCAAGAAATTTATAATACCTTAGAAAATGAGATTTTTACAACAGACAATGGCAGAAAATCATGGTTTAGATTACAATCAAGTCTTATACTGTTTGAAAAAAAGGAGGATCAGATCCTATTGCATTGAAGGGGGACGTTCTAGAGTTCTGAACTTCACTTTGGGGAGTTAGTACTGAACTAAGAACTGGAGAAGGGTGAGGAGGAGTTCAGTCTAGTGCCCTTCCCGTTCCCTGGCATTGGGAGTGGGGCATTGATTGATGTTTTGTGCCTAGGTCTCCCTGTGTAGCTCTGGCTAACCAGAAAGGCACTGTGTAGACGAGCCTGGTCTCAAGCTTGCAGCAAACGCAGCCTCTTTGGTGTTGGGATTACAAGTATGATGCCTACTTCTGCTCCTTTGGGGAATGTTTTTGCCTGGTTTTATGGACAGAGCCTGACGGAAATGCTAAGAGGGCACATTATCCCAAAGCAAAATGGAAGGATTCTTAAAAGCAAAGCACACAGAGCATGAAAGGCAGGAAGTGACGTGGGCAGCCCTGTTAGACCGTGCTTTCAGACAAAGGCTCTCTCCCAGTGATGTTGCGAACAGGATGAATGGGCATAGTTGATGGAGGGAGTGATTTCCCTGAACTGTGTCAGGCAGCTCTGAGCACACATTCCAAGTGAGGACGTTCTTGTTTTTCAGAACTCTTAGAAAAGTTATGAAGAATAGGATTTCTGTCCAAGTATCTGAGAGACAAGAAATATGTAATTCAGTGTGGAGGGAGAGGGTGGGGCCCTTTATTTATTTTTAGAGTCAGGCTCTCATTATGTTGCCCAGGCTGGCCTTGAACTCCTGGACTTAGGTGACCCAACAGGTATGTGCCGTTGTGCCCAGCTGTCCCATTGTTTCATTCACTTACTTGTGTTCTAACTTGTTCCAAATAAGGAAATCAAAATGAGAGGCTTAGGAGTCTGAACACATCTAGTCCCCATGCATTATGGCTTTATCTGAGAAAAGGCCTTACTCCATAACCTCCAGTGGCCTTGAACTTTTCACCAAGCCTCAGCCTCCCAAGTGCTGGGCTCCCAGGTGTGTACCACCATACCTGGCCTAGTTCCAGACCCCTCTCACACCCCTTCCTTACACCCATCACTCACCCGCATGGGGCAAGGCGTGCACAAGCACACGCATCAGAGGTCAGCTTGTTTGAGTCTGTCTCTCCTGGCCCTGGGCTCTTGATAACAGGGCTATCCTTTCCTGTCTGTTCCCAAGACAACCAACTAACTGTAAGACACGTATATATTTTTTTAATAGTCTGGTGTGGAGCGCGTGCCCATATTCTCAGTATTCCTGTCAGGCCAAGGCCACCCTGGCCTACAGAGAGAGACTCATTGTCTAAAAAAGAAAATATTGGATTCAGTATGCCTTAGTCTGGGGAGGTCGTATATGAAATAAGCTGATAATATAAATAATAAAATGAATGATGTCCACACTGGTCATTGATCAAGAAAATTTTGTAAGCTTGGTGTGGTGGCACACACCTAAAATCTCCATGCTCAGGAGGTGGAGGCCAGAAGAGCAGAAGTTCAAGCACATTCTGGGCTATGTAACAAGTTGGATGTTAGCCAACGTTCTTGGAGACTGCCTAAGATAAAAAATAGGACATTTTTTCATATTTAATCATTTTTTCATATTTAATCATATTTAATGGATTCTAATCAGGATGACCTGGACGATGTTTTTTGGCTTCTCCAGGAGAGATGACAGTTAAAAACCTGCCAAGGCAGGGTTAGGCTAGAGTTGGTAGCCTGCTAGTCAAGCATGCATTAAGCCCTAGGTTTGCTGCCTGGTAATGCATGAAAAGAAAGGTGGTGGTACATGCCCATAATCCCAGCACTTAGGAAACAGAGGCAAGAGGATCAGGAGTTCAAGGTCATCCTCAACTGTGCAGAGAGCTTGGGCTACTGGAGACCCGGTTTCATGGAACAGAAATCTGCATGGTATACTTCTTGGAGGCCATGAGACGTAACTGCCCTTTGGAGGTGAAGAGGACTTGAGTTTGTGGAGGCTGGGGGTTCACGCAGGGAACTATGGGACTGAGATCCTTAGGTGGGCTGCACACGGCTTGTAAATGAGGATTCTGAAGGGCGAGGTTGTGGTATTAGTGGCCAGAGAATATCACTGTCCCTCAGGGTACATCCACTGACTATGACCCATATTTCCAAAGTCATAGATCTGCCGAATTTTGTCTGTGATTTCCAACTTCTGGAGTCTGCTCCCTGGGCAGTGGTGGGAAGTTATGATCATCCTGAAGACTGAATTTCACTGTTATTCCTTAGCAGTCTTAAAAGTGCCAAAGGCAGATCCAAATTGGATGTCATTTATCTGAATGATGAAAACCATTCTCCCAAGAGAGGCAGCAGTAACCTGGTTTCCCCTCTCACCTAAAATAGGCCCTGGTTGACTGATGATCTATTTTACAGTGTGCACTGACTCGGCCACCTCATTTGGGATGCGTGAGTCCCGCAACTTCTCTGCTTCAGCAGATGGAGTATTTCCTCAGGACTGCTGCTTTGTTTCTCCCAATGGATCCCCACCCTTCTTCCCACCCCACCTAGCCCCATCTCTGCAAATAGGCTCTCCCTGGCTGGAGGGAACTTCCTCTGGAGGACAGGACTGTCCCTCTGCATGTCTCCAAGGGACCTCAGCTTGTCTCCCCCCTCACCTCCAGTGAATGGCCTTACCAAGGGGCAGTGAATGTCACTTTGCTTTCTATTTAAGTTGATGTTTTTGTTTGTTTGTTTGAGACAGAGTTCTACTATGTAGTCTTGGCTGGCCTAGAACTTGCTATAGAGACTGGGCTGGCCTCAAACTCATAGAGCTCTCATAGAGACTGCATCTGCCTCCCAAATGCTAGGGTTAAAGGCATTGTGCTACCGCCAGCGTCTGCCTTTAAGTGGAAGTGTATCCCTCCCGTGGACAGTTCCTGAGAGACTGTTAACTTCCACTTAGCTGACTCCAGCTGGACAACATGTTTGAGAGACAGAGACTGAGGGAAGTCAGGCCAGGGTAGGAAGAGTTACAGAACATCTTCCTGCCAGATCCACAGCTCAGGAAACACTCCAGGCTCTCAAAAGCCACTGTGACATTCGAGTGTACCAAGCAACAACAAGAGGCAGAGAAGCCCGTGAAAGAAGAATGTCCTGAATTTTGATGGGTTATGACCTCTCACAGGAGGCTGAACCTCAGTCACTGCAAGGCAGGCATTGGCTGTGAGACAGCAGGCCACCATGCTTTCCTTCCTGCCAGATTTTGGCATGCATCAACTCAACCAAATCACCCAATCTCAACTGAAGAAAATAATAACAGATCAATGGAGCAGAGCTGGAGAACCAAGGATAGTCCACCTTGTGATGTAAAGAATATTGTGTGTGCTTCCGAAGAAAGGAATTGTCAGCTCTGTGTGTTTTGTCTAGGTTCCCACGGGCTCTGGGCACATGAGGGGCTGTGGGCAACAGTGGAATACCAGAGTTGGTTCGGGACAGGAGTATTAGTTAGGAGTCTTGGCTGTTCTTGGTTCTCCACGCCTGCTGCTGGGCACAGGCTTTGTGTTAGCGGAACTTCGCTGTGTTGGATGAAATAAAGTACTTTTGTTTTTCTCACTAATGTACCCACTAATTCTTGGTATCGGGAAACGAATCCAGGACCTGCACCTGACTATTGAAGGACTCTTTTAACTTCTGATTATTGACCTGAATCAAGTCTGCGGTAAATGCCGTGTTTCATAGTCTGCTGGGTGAAAATCCAGACCGCTTTCTCACAGACTTTTTGAGAGCACCTGAGGCCTTTGGGGAGTGTGGTATTGGAGCTGGGGATGGAGGATGAGTGCTCACCCCTGTTCTTCAGTCTCTTTCAGCCTAGGGAGGCAGCCAGCATTCGCTCTCCAAACTCAGAGGTAGGGACATTCCTTTAAAAAAAATTTTTTTTTAAATTCTGTTTTTTTTTTTTTTTTTTTTTTTGAGACAGGGTTTCTCTGTGTAGCCTTGGCTGTCCTGGACTTGCTTTGTAGACCAGGCTGGCCTCGAACTCGCAGAGACCTGCCTGCCTCTGCCCCCCGAGTGCTGGGGTTACAGGTGTGAGCCACTGTGCCCATTGGACCACTCCATTTTTAACAGCACCCACACTTAAGAAGAGATCGATCAGAAGCTGACTTGAAGACACAGACATTTTCAAGATGAGGCTTCTATTGTTTGGCCTTTCTGGTGGCAGGATTCTATTTTAATGAATAACTTAGTCTCGTGCTGTCACCCAGGCTGGTCTGGAACTCACTGTGGATCCAAAGCTGGCTTTGAACTGGGGCTTCTCCTGCCTCCACCTCCCAGAGGCTGGGATTGTCAGCATGGCCGACCATACCTGGCTTGTATTTCCATATTCTTTGGAGTAGTGGTCACACCTCCCTTTTGTGAGTGTGAGAACATGCACCATGGTACTGTATGTGAAGGTCAGAGGACAAATTGCTGCAGTTATTCTCTCCTTCCACCATGTGGGTTTTGGGAATCACACTCAGGTCATTAGGCTTGGTAGCAAGAGCCATCACCAGCTGCCCCCAAGGATGTTCTTGTAGTCCTTTTTCCTAGTCTTTCCCCTCAAAAATGTCTTTCACTCATTACACTTGTCAAACACTTTTTTTTTTTTAAATCCTATCCAATCTGTTTATTCAAAGAGCTAGAAAAATGTGTTGGGAGGCTGAGGCAGGGGGGTTGCTCTGACTTTGATGTCAGTGTGGGCTACATGTTAAATTCCAGGCCAGTCAGAGAGCTCCATAGCAAGATCTTTTCTCCCTCAAAAACAAAACAACCACAAACTCAACAACAGCATAAATCAAGTAGGAATCAATGCTTTATTTTTTTTTATTTACTGATTTATTTTGCAGTGCTAATCTTTTTTTTTTTTTTTAATGGCAGAGTAGTGCCCTGAATTTCTATGTTCCAAAGTGCTTGGCACAAAGCATTTAAACACACAGAAGACTAGAAAACCAACCACCATGCGTGGCACTACTTCTTGTGGCATTGGGGCAAGCGCTCAGTTCTCTGAGTGAGCCTCACTCTGTGTGAAATGACTGGGTGTCCACTGTGTCCACTGGTCACCAGGTACAGCGTCCTGGCTCTGCACTGGAGGCTACAATGCACACACAAGCTGCTGTTATCGTCAAGTGATCTTGCTTTTTGGCTGATATAGGGAAAAAAAGAAAACCAACCTCAAGTGCTTCGCACAGTTTCTTCAGCAGCTGTTGCACATTGCAAAGGTTGTGTAGACGTTTTCTTTCTGATCATGTTTGCAGGCTTTGCCCTGACGAATTATTTTAGTTTCAGGGGGAATATTTCCTCGGCACCCTTCCCCCAACATGAAAAGTTCTCGTTCTGCTAAATTAGAAATATGCACCAAAGACCCATTCAATAAAGGACGCTGAAATGGAAATTAACTCAAGTCTGCTTTCAATTAATTTCAATTCCCTGAAGTGCCAAAATTTCCATTTTGATCCCAGCAGTAATTGGAAGGTAATAGGCAAGCTTGAGTTTTTGTAATTGTGTGTGTATGTGGGGAAGGAAGGTGTGCATGCTAGGTCATTGTGGGGGAGGGGCAGGAGACCCTGAAGTCGTCTTCATCCCTCTTAGTTTTACTCTGCAGGTTTTCAGCTCATTTCATAACAGTATGGCCATCCCTTTTTAGATGCAAGCTTCCATGTTTCTGCTGCTCTGTATTTACAGTTTTAGAACCTTTGCTTTTGAACAACAGAAACAGATTTCAAGAAGAAACTCCTTTCCAAAAAGTACGGTATCGGAATCAAGCACAGGGATTGTGTGGGAGGGACGCAGAGGGGTACCCAGAACCCTACAGCAGCCCCCAAGGCACTCAAGAAAACCTGGCGGATCTGGAGCTGTAGCTCAGTTGGTCGAGCATCTTGCTTGCAGAAAAGACCTGGGTTCAGTCCCCAGCACCACTTAAACTGGACGTGGTGGCGCATGCCTATCACCCAGTGCTTGAGAGGTAGAGGCTGCGGACCAGAAGTTAAAGGGCGCCTTCAGCTGCGTACGAGTTTGAGGACATTAGACAGGTCGGTACATGAGAATGCTGGTTGCACAAGCACAAAGACCTGAGTAATGAGCTGGGTGTGGTCTCCCAAGCCTGTAACCCCAGCAGTATTGGGGGTGAAGATCTCTGGGGCTTGGTGGCTGCCAGCCTAGCAGAAAAACAGGAGCTCCAGGTTCAAGGACAGTCATAGAGGAGGACAACGGCAACACCTGATGTTTTCCTCCAGCCTTCTGTCTTAGCACTCACATAGATGCATGCATATATACACAGACATGTGTATCATATACACATACACATACACATACACACATACATACACACACACACACACACACACACACACATGAGTCTGAGTTGGAGCACTTAAAAAAAACTTTTATTTACGTTTTTATATCTTTATCCTTACTTCACCCCACTCCCTTCCAACACCCCAACACCAGGTAGGACAAAGAAAGGGTTAGTGGGAGAGGAAGAGGCACAGTTGTTTCTTAGCTGCTTCCTGCTGGTTAGAGTTGTCAGGTTCCTTGGAGTCAGTCTAATACTTGTTTCAGGAGATCTCCAACTTCTTGTCTCACCGAAACAACAGCAATAGGAGCCGAAGGGGAAGCAGGAGCAGTCTTGTTCTTTCTCGGTGCTCCACACTCTCTGGGCTCTGGCATTTATTTTCTCTCCAGAGTCCTCAGATATAAACTATCTGCAGCTGGTAAGGAACCCCTCTCAGAGCCTGCATGAGGCAAATAGTTTGGTGCTGTGGACTGTCTGAATCAGTCCCACATCCCACACCTGGGATTAAAGCAAAAAACATGTTTATATCCATGAGATAGACAGACAGACAGGGACAGAGACAGAGATCAATCCTATATATTTCAGAGTCTAAGTTGGAAACTGTTGGCTTTATATAGAGATCAGCATGATCAAGATATCAACAGATGCTTTCTAAAATGTTAGCGATATTTTCTCAAAGGTTTGCAGAGACCTACGTGTGTGTTTTAGAGGCCAGCACTGCAATTGCGGAGATGCAACAAAAAGAAGGTAAAGGGAGTGGGCCAGCCATGTAGACTGGTGAGGGACATCTATTTCGTGGTAGACCTTGATTCAAAGGCTGCCAAAACCAGAGTAAAGAATTCCAGGGATCTAGGGACATAGTTCAATGGGAGAGTACTTGCTTCATCCTGAACTCACATTGAATTCAATTCTTAATAATTTCTGGGCTCAGAGATTAAGAGATTCTCAGTATAGAATGGACAGCTTTACTGCAAGAAAGGTCTCAAGGGGAGTTACATAATCACCACAAAACTTTTTCTAGAAAAGTCATGCTACTTTCCTGTGTAATTTTGCTTTTATTCTCCCCTCAACATATAATTTTCAATCTATATTCTTCTTTCAGTGTGGAAATTGCCTCCTGGAGAGTTGGGTGCGATGGTGCATACCTGTAATCCCAAAAGGTTGGGTTGAGGCAGGGGAATCATGAGTTAGGATCAGCCTAAAAAGCATAATTAGACCTTATCTCAGGAAAAAGAAATCCCTTCTGTAAACCTTGCGTAAATATAAAAGGACGGATACACTTGTCATCCAGGATGACAGGGATGATCAGGTAACTACTGTGAGAATGACAGGAAGAGGGAAAGACAGCAAGTTACACCGCTTCAAGCTGCAGCAACAGCTGTTGACAGTTGATGGAAAACATCAAGAAAAAGAAGAGCAATCATGGCTCCTTCTGCCATTTCTTATTTTGTGATCCTTGGCCATTATTATTATTATTACTGTTGTTGTTATTATTATTATTATTATGCTGATGTTATTAGGAAAGGGAATCCAGTAGCCCAGGCTGGCCTGGTACTCTATATGTAGCCAAATGATGACCTTGAACTTCTGATCTTCCAGCTGTTTTGCCTCCCAGTTCTGGGATTTCCATCCGGGGTGCATTCAGTACACCCGGCTTGTAAGGAGCTGGGGATCAAACACAGAGCCTTATGCACAGTAAGAAGGCATTCCACCAACCAAGCTACGACCTGAGCATAGAAAATGTTCTAAATGGTCCTAAAGCCATCTATGTAAAATTGAAAAATAGAGGTGTTTTCTTTCCACATTAGTAGTAAAAATGATTCTGAAAACTCTAGCAGCTAGCGTAAGGTAGGGCAATGAAATAATTGGTGTAAGGGTTTGGAGTTAGGGACAGAAGTGCGACTCAGGGGCAGAGCACTTGTCCAGCAGGTGTGAGGCCTTGGATTTGATTTTTAACACCTCAAAACAAACAGAAAAAAAAAAAAAAAGGATAAAAATCACCTAATAATTGCTTCTCTGTCTTTTAGGCTAAGATCACATGTAAGAATCACTTAATAAATAAATGTTTCACATTGCCATAAATAACGAAGGAATTTAGTATGCTAGGTGAATGCAAAAATAAATACATACAAACGTAGAGACTACACAACCAGGTATATGTAAAAATGGGGGAAATGCCATGCAAAATATTGATAGCAAAGAAGGCTTAGAAGGTACTCAGTACATTTCATTTAAAAGTGCAGGATCGTTGGGCCTGGAGAGATGGCTCAGCACTCAAACACACTTATTGTTCTTCCAGAGGACCTGGATTCAGTTCCTAGTACCCAAGTGGCGAGTCACAACCAGCTGTAATGTGGCGGCTCATATTTGTAACCCCAGCATTTGGAAGGCTGAGGTAGGAGACTACCACGAGTCTGAGGGCACAGGTAGTGAGTTCCAGGCCGTCCTGGCCTATACTGTGAAGCCCTGTCTCAAAAAAACAAAAACTTTAGCCAGGTGGTGCTGGTGCACGCCTTTAATCCCAGCACTTGGGAGGCCGAGGCCAGTGGACCTCTATGAGTTCAAAGCCAGCCTGGACTACAGAGTGAGTTCCAGTACAGCCACAGTTACACAGAGAAACCCTGTCCCTAAAAATCAAAACCAAACCAAAACAAACATAAAAAAGGTACAGAGTTTTAACAAGAGAATTATGAAATATTATTGAAAGACCTAAAACATAATTTGTACAAAGGGAAAGAACTGCAATCCTTTTGGACAAGATTTTGTTTGTATGTATGTTTATTTGAGACAATCTTAGCATGTAGCCTTGGCTGGCCTGGAACTTGCTATCTAGACCAGGCTATCCTTGAACTTGTAGAGATCCGCTTGTCTCTGCCTCCCAAGTGCTGGAACTAAACACATGTGCTACCATGTCCAGCTAGAATAAGATTTGGAAAAAGAATAATTACAGTTCTCCCAATTAATGTAAAAATCTGATATAATTCCAATGAGAACTTCCTTTTTTTTTTTTTTTTTTTTGTCATGGGTGAAATGTTTTGGGACTTCACTTGTTTATGTGGTAAAAGAAAGACCAGGAAAAGTGAGTTATAAAAAAGAGTAATAGCTTATCTCACCAAATATTTTTAAAGATTTATTTTTACTCTTTTAATTTATATGTTATGGGCATGTGTGTGTGTGTGTGTGGGTGTGTGTGTGTGTGCAAGTTAATTGCTGTGTCAGCAGAGAACAGAAGCACCAAATTTCCAGGAGCTAGAGTTACAAATGGTTGTGAGCCACCTGATGTGGGTGCTGGGAACTGAATTCAGGTCTTCTAGAAGAGCAACAAGTGCTCTTAATCTCTAAGCCATCTCTCTAGGCCCTTGCCATTTTTTTTTTAAAAACACACTAAAAACTATTACAATCTGTTATTTGAAAGCGGGAATAGACAGATATACAGACAGACAGGCAGACAAGCAGATAGATAGATAGATAGATAGATAGATAGATAGATAGATAGATAGATAGATAGATAGATAGATATACACAAAAAAGTGGCCACAATAGATTTCAGTGTATATGGGAATCTGCTGTTACAAAAATGGAGGTTCTAGTTCCATGAGAAAACCAAAATGCCTCCCTTAACCTGTGTAGGTACAAGCGTTACATCTGGAAGATAAGGAAGTGGAATGCTCCCCTGTCCTACACATAAAACTAAACCCCAGGTGATTCGAACACTTTTGAAAAACTAGGAAAACCCTGAGGAAAATTTAGGGGAAATATAATCTTGGGGTCTTCAGAGAGCTTTAAAATGAACTCAAGAAACCTAGCAGCAATGAAGAAAAAAGAGTGGTTTGTCTTTCATTTTAAAAAGTGTTTCAATAACAAAAGTGATTATGAAATAAAAACAAATGAGAGAGAGAGAGAGAGAGAGAAAGAGAGAGAGAGAATGGGGCTGGAGAGATGACGCAGCAGTTGAGAGCACTGGCTGCTCTCCCAGACGACCTTGGTTTGATTCCCAGTACCTCTATAACTGCTTACAACTGTCTGTAACTCCAGTTCCAGGGGATTCAGTATCTTCTTGTCTCCACAGGTACAGCATACATGTGGCACACAGACATACATACTCAGACAGGTGGAATAAACTAAAAATAATTTACTCTCTGTTATATGGCATTTCTTACTTACTAATTGAGATGTAAAAAGCAAACGACCAAACAGAAAACTTGTCAGCTCAGAGGAACTGATCATTTACAGAGCGACAAAGCTAGCCGGCCAGTGAGCACGTGCAGAGACGGTCAGCAGATTTGCAGTCAGCAGGACTGTGAACTACCACTTGTTCCCCGTCTGCCTGGCTGACAGGAATGAAAAACTGTTATAATTCCCACTGGCCAGACTAATGCAAAAGAAAAGGCGCCCACATCTGTTAAGGTTGCTTGCTGCTCTTCCACAGGACCTGAGCTGGGGCCCCTCACTCTTGCCAGATGGCTCACAACGGCCTGTAACTCCCAACTCCAGGGGCTCTCACACCTTCCTGTGGCCTCCCCAGGCACACACGTGGCTTGCTTTCACACAGACACAGACAAATATAGCAAAACAAATCGTAAATCCACCAGCAGGTAAGCTCTGGGTCCTGAGGCCTTTCTTCGGGCACTGTTTGCCGTGGCGGAAGAGTGGACATGAAGGAATGCCTGACAATGTCGGAATGGCCAACACAGTGTTTTTCAAACCACCGAGTATCAAGCAGCCGATAAGGATACTTTCATAGACATAAACCAATGCGTCTAGAGACGTCTCTGTGGTCCATTAAGTGAGGAAGGTAAGGTATAGAACGGCAGGAGTCTCAGCGCAACCTCACCACACACATGAATGTACTATGTATATGTTTGGATGTGCTCAGGGGAGGACAGAGAAAGGCACGGGAGAATAGCAGAGGTGCATACCAGTAGGGATTGGTGAAGAAATGAGCATAATAAGAACAGGACATAAAGAACAGCAAGCCAAAACTGAAATTAGATAAAATGCTATGCTACAATGTAATAATAATAAAATAAAATTCCTAGGTTGTTGACATAAAAGAGTGTCAGACAGTATAAGCAAAAACGATGACTGCTGTTTAAGCAGAGGCGGTGTGTGTTCCCAGCGTGCTTTCCAAGCTTTGCTTTGTCTTAACCACGGCACTGAGGTTTATTAGGGATTTCATCCCTGGGGATGTGGGAGTCCCGGTGAGTGGTCACAGAAGCCCGTGACGCCTCCTCGGATCTCGTAGTGAACCACCAGCTCCGGTTCTTTGGTAGGACTGCTGCCTCAACCCAGGTATAGACAATTATAACGGTGCTGCTTCAGCTCCACAGGCTGCCAGGAGGGAACTTCCCAGAACGTGGAAATCATGATGGCTACACACCCAAAGACCTGTTTACAGCCCATGAAACAGGTGCAGGAGATGTGTCCACATGACTCCTGATATGCCTTCGTCCTAGTGTGTCTGTTCACCCAGTCCAGCCTTAGCTCTGGGTGGTTCCATTCAGACATGGCTCCCTCTTGAGTGGTCGGGGAACTTCAGGTTGTCACCATGCCCCAGACCATCATTGAGAAATAGCTCATACAGTATACTCGGCAGCCAGGGCTCTCTCTCCTAGGGTCCTAGCATACCGCCCCGTGAACATGTCCTTTGTCATGTGGAAGGCTGTCCATGCCCCCAGTGGCACTAGGCCACAGCCAACAGACTCTCAGGGTTGCAGCCCGGGCCACAGGTGTCTTGACTTTGTCCAGCCCTAAGTTGTGCGGTTGGGTGTGTGTGTGTGTGGTGTGTGTGTGTGTGTGTGTGTGTGTGTGTGTGTGTGCTGTGTGTGTGTGTGTTTGCATATATGTATACTTACTTTTGCTTTTGTAATTAACTAAATAAAACAAGATTTCTAACTTCTATTGATCAAACACTTTTAAAAAAATCTTTAAATCAGTGGCTGCACAGATGTGTGTGTATTTGTGAGCTTTCGGAAATACACAGGTTTTTTATTTTATTTAGGACATGGAGTTTTTGCTTGCCTGTTTCCAATTAATTACAGATCATATAGCTAAATCCTTTACATATTTCAAGGTATTTTTTTTCATGAACAGTAACAAAATTACTCCTAATAATAATCTTTAATACTTTGTGGAGGGGGAAGGTCGTATAGCTCAGTTAGTAGAGTGCTTGCCTAGCATGCATAAAACCCTAGGTTCAATCCCCAGCACCCAAACTAACCAACCAAAAAAACCCCAAACAACAGTAGCAAAACACTGGGTGAACAGCCATCTGCCCGTAATCCAGCATTTAGGAGGCAGAGGCTGGAGGATCAGCACCTTCAAGGAGCGCAGCTCTGCAGTGTTTGAGGCAGTCTGAGTACATGAGACCCCACCTATGAAGTAATAATAATTAAAAAAGAAAACAAAACATGATGCCCAATGTCACGTCCATCAAGCCTGAGGTATGGGAGGCTCGGAGGACCTAGCATGGTCAGCCTTTGTAGTAGGGGGTTCATAAGGTGGGGAGTTGGTCAAACACAAGCAAGGGTTAAAATGCCAAAAGGGGGAAAGTGCGGAATGGCTAAGTGAGCTCAACCTGAATTTGCAGCTTTGTGTCCAGTGGCCACAACGGCCAGCCACATTTGTAAAGCTTGTCCTGAGTGCAAAAGGACACCACGTGCTGAACGTGGTGAATGGAAACAGGCTTATTGCCCTTCTTCCCTGCTCAGGTTTTCCTTCTTAAGGTAAAGCTAGGAGGGCCGGTAAATAAAACCCCCTGGTTGGATCTAAAGGCGAACGTAGCGTATCAGAAGCTCCCACATTTTTTAGTAAGGAATGTCATAGTTATAAAATGATATTTGCAGGCCGGTGAAATGGCTCAGCTGGTAAAGGCACAAGCCTTCCGAGCCTGATGACCGGAGTTTGGTCCCAGGACCCATGTAAAGGTGAAAGGACAGCTCCAGCTCCACAAAGTTGTCCCCTGACTGCCACATGCATGCCCTGGTATGTGCTGCTCCCTGGTAATAATGAATTAAAAGCTCTGACATTGTTTTAAAAAAACAACTTATTTATTTTTATTTCACGTGAATTGGTGTTTTGCCTGATTGTAGGTCTATAAGAGTGTTGGATTTCCTGGGACTGGAGTTACAGGCAGTTGTGAGCTGCCATGTGGGTGCTGGAAATTGAACCCGGGGTCCTCTGGAGGAGCAGTCAGTGCTCCTAACTGCTGAGCCATCTCTCCAGTCCCTGCTTTAAGTTTTAAGTTAAAGGTTTACGTGATTTAGAAACGTATTCTTTTGAAACTGTTTAGCCTTAAGCTGCGCCTGGTGTTTGGTGTTTAAAAGCTAACCCATAAAACTAGTCTAGTATCATCACCAATACTGCCGGCAATCCTGTATGCTTTACTCGGCAGGTGCAGGGAAGGGGAGGTGGCCTGATCCGGGACGATGACGACGCAGTGCTGAAGAGTGAGCTGGAGGAGAGAAGCAGCAGGCACCATGGAAAAAACCAAAACAAAGCAAGGTCAGCTTTCCATCTTGCTTTGGACCTTGGGAGTCAGGAAATTCAGGAGTCAATCTGTCTTACCACAGTTTGCCAACACTGTTTTCCCATCATCTCCCTGGGACCCTGAAAAACACAGACTTGCTGGGATACAGAGAATGCCATGGATATAACCTGGCTTGAGTTCTTTTCTGTTTCTCACTGATGGCTTCAGGACTGTCTCGGGACACCCTGGATAAGGTACATTCCTCTAGTGACACCCAGCACCTTCTAGGCTCCCCTAGAACAAGTGGCTTTTCCTGTCAGTGTTTGATAGACAGAAGCAACTTTTCCAAAGACACTCTGTGATCTTTTCCGATGGAGAAAATAGCATCGAGCAGTCAGGTGACAACTACAAAGTGTCAGATTTAGGCCCAAGGGCCTGGTCTGTGTTTCTCAGTCTTGGTTCTTGCTGTTTGTTTGGACATAGTTGTAAAATGAGCTAAATTGTCCTTACCCGAGCTTGTATGAAGAGTTTTGGAACCTTCCAACCACTGGGATTTTATAGGGACAGCCTCCACCAAGTACAAGTTCTAGGCACAAATTCCTGTTAGTTATGAACTTAACATAAATACCAGTATGTCTGAGGAGAACAAAGTACGCACCCATGTAGCCAAATGATGCAGTCAGGAGTTTCATGAGAGCTACTTGCTTTGTGCAATGTGACCTGCCATGGGAGTGGCAGCAAAATGGTTGAGCAAATGCCTTTCATCAGTGGCCTTATCTTCATGGCCAGCCAGTGTGGTTCTGAAAGACACTTCCTCAGCTAACCTGGTCTTCTCCCTAAGTTGTCAGTGATTTTTACAGCCTGCTCCGTCAGACTCTAGTGGTGGCAACGCTGCTTTCTTTCTGCCTATATTCCTCCAGAAGCTTTCCATTGGCAATTCCTCCTGTCATCAAGAGTCCCTCAGCTGACTGTGGCCATGAGATGAGGGCAGAATACAGAAGGTTGGCAATGACCAGAGAGAGGAAGGAGAAGTAGGAACATTTTCTGCCTCTCTCTGGGAGCAGTATGTAATTCCCATCTGGCTGGATTTATTTTTCCTGTTGCTATGGTAACATACTCTGACCAGAGCAACTTGAGGGAGATGGGTCTTACTTGCTCATAATTCCAGATGGCTGTCCATCATGGCAGGAAAGCCACAGCAGTACATGCCTGAGAGAACATGTCATGTTACAGCCACACATAAGCTCAGAGAACACATTTGTGCTTGTCCTCTCCATTTTCTTAAAAAACAAACATTTTTTTTTTTTTTTAATGTGAATGAGTGTTTTGCCTGCATATATGTATGTGCACTACATGTATGCTTGGTGCCTGCAGAGGTCAGAGGTGGTTGTCACATCCCTCAGAACCTGAGTTACAGATGGCTGTGAGCCATCATGTGGGCACTCGGAACCAAGCCCCGGTTCTCTGCAAAAGCAGCCAGAGCGCTTGATCACCGAGCCATCTTTAGCCCCTTATCTCCTGCCATCCTAGACAGTCCAGGTTTCCCACCCTGCTCAGAAACCGTCCTGCCCCAAGTTAACCAGAGTCTTGCCGAGAGAATCAACCAAGACAATCCCTCAAGGACATTCTCAGAGGCCAACCCTAATCTAGACAGTCCCTCGAAAGTGTGCCCAGAGCGTTGCCTCCTAGGTGAAGAGTTAACAGTTTATCCCAATCCTAATCCTGGCAATGGCAAAGAGCAGATGTGTGTTCAGGTAAACTTTAGTCAGCCCTAAGACTTTGAGGGAGACACCCTCAGGGTACCTACCCCCTTGTAGCCAGTCAATGACCACAGTACTGACTTTGGTAGAGAAACTTCCCTTTTGTGGTAAGAAAGGGTTTTCTACTGTGGTGCTTTTGTCAGGTAGGTATAGTTCTTCCCTAAGCTTGTTCCGAATCCTCTGGTACCTGTCATTCAGGCACAGTTAGATATGAACAGTGAGCGTAGGGCGGGCAGAGCAAGTTGTCTGGGTTAAACAAAGCTCTTTCTCCCTGCAGGAGAGAACGAACACATGCCGGCGAATCACCCTTCCACACAGATCTACCAGGTAAAGAGCGACGTGTCGTTGGGAATGCTGTCATGCGAAGAGTGGTGACATCCTTTATGTGCAGTGATTTTCAACACTTGGGTGCTTCCACAGAGTTCCTGACATTTGTTCTCACAAGGCCAAGGGAAGATAGGGCAGAGGCCACTCCTGTTGTACCTTTGCGAGAACTAGTTGGCAGAGGGGAAGTTATTTTGTTTACAAAGTCTTGCACCTATTCCCCGACGTGGCTCTGTTCCTCGCCTGTGCCACTGCCACTGTGAGCACACCAGGCAACAGCACTGCCATCAGAGGGGACACAGGAAGAGCTGCCTTTTCTCAGCCCGCTGTGGTGGTTGGTGCACACCATAATCCCTAACACTGGCACCCTAACACAGGAGCTTCACAGGTTCAAGCCTAGCCTAGTTTATGTAGCGAGACTTTGTGTGAAAACATTTAACATTTTTTTTCTTTGTTTGTTGGAGACAGGGTGTCTCAGTGTAACCCTGGCTGTCCTGGAACTCACTCGTTAGCGCAGGCAGGCCCAGAACTCAGAGATTCTCTTGCCTTTGCCTCCCCAGTGTTGGGATTAAAGGCCTGTGCCACTACCACCTGGCTTAAAATATGCCCTTCTTAATAATTTTTTTTTTTTCAGGGAGAACTGAGAGTTAAAAGGGTTTGTTGGCATTATAAATACTCAAGTCTGGTGATAGGAGAAAAAAAAAAGTTCATTTTAAACAATGGCAATAGTTAAGTTGTTTGCAAAAACAACCAAAGCTTTGCAAAGTATTTTTGCCACAAGAGTTCTAGCAGTCTCCCTCAGCTGTGCAAATAGATTTTATTTGGCTTCTATCTTCCAACCAGAAATTGAATTAAAGTTCTGTCCTTAGCAATCATGGATGTTTACTCTGCCATACCTTGTCTTGTAAAGGCAGTTTAAGCTTTGAACTTTTCTCTAGACTTAATCCTGTTATCTGGAATACACAAGGAAGAGCTGACAGAACGCAGCAGAGCCTGGGGGGAAAAGGCTCCTAATTGCTTTTTACATTTATTTATTTACTAATTACTGTATGTCTGCACGTGGGGGTGGGGTGGGCAGCTGTGTGGCAGTCACTTCTCTCCTTTTACTAATTTGGTTTCTGGGATGGAACTCAGGTTTTTAGGTTTGAGAAGCAAGTAACTTCACTTACTGAGCAATGCCATGGGTTCCTTAAGTTGAGTTTTTGAGCTGTTTCAAGTGGGAAGACAGGACTACAAGGGAGCAGATAGCTCAGGGGAGATACTGTTTAGATTAGCTGAGTTTAAATGCTGGTAAAGTCAACCTAACAGCTAGTTTCCAGAAGCATCCAGCAAGAGTTCCTCGCTCTGGGCTCAACTGGAGCAAGCCAGCAACAGGAGTGTAAAGCAGTGTTAACGCTGTTGCTCTTAGATCAGCAAATGACAAGGAGTAGAACAGCCTCGTTTCAACTTAGTTCATATTTGGTGAATGGTTATTATGTGCAACGCCTGCTGCTTAGCCTAACGGGAAATTAGCAGACGAAACAGGCTTCCTCATTGTTTTTTGTTTTAATGTTCACAACCTTGAAAATACAGTGATGAGTAGCTTATATGAGGCAGGCTTTTGAAAAGGCTACAGAGAAGGCATTGCTATAACCCAGCAGGAAGAGATGGATTACTGTTAACTAAAAGATTTGAACAAAGTGCCCAGGGACAAGCCATTCAGGGACAGTGGACTATTATGAAAGATTACTTCAGACAGGGTGGTCAGCTTACACAGAGCCTGGGGGCAGGAGTCGGTCTCCTCCATGCTGGTGTGATGCCTCACTGGTCTAGGACCATCTGTTCTCCTCTGACCTGCCTGTGGCCCTTTCAATGAGTGTGCATGCCTCTTGAAAGTCAGGGATGATGTGAAATCTGTTACAGATATGTGGGTCACTCCCTGGATGTTGGCTAAATTTAGCTGTGGAGGGGATGGCCTCATTATCTCAGTGTCACACATTCAAGCACATCCCTTCACACTGGAGTGCTGGGAGCTGGTTTCTACTGCCTCTGCTGTGCCTTGATGACCCTTTGTTTTAAAAGAACGTTCCTAAGTTTGTTAATTCTAAGCAACTTTTAACCAAAAGGAGGAGGATGCAAGGAAGAGGAAGGAAGGCAGGGAGGATAGGTAACTAAGAAAACACAATCTGCATTAGAAGAGGCAATAGAACTGAAAGAAAATGTGAAACTGTCTCCATTGAGGGGGGGTAGGATCCATCCCTTGCAGACTTTATATTAACTTGACTTTTTAAAAATTTTCAGGACAGGACATGGTGGCACAAGGCCAGACAGAGGCAGGAAGATCTCTGTAAGTTCGAGGCCAGCTTGGTGAGCAGAGTGAGTTACAGGCTAGCCAGGATCGCATACTGAAACCCCATGTCAAATAAATCTTTTTTTGTGGTCTCCTAATCTAGAACGTAAAGCATAAGGCAAGGACTTAGTGCTTTGCTCTTGGCACTCCCAGCATAAACCACAGGGCCGGGCACATAACGCTTAGTCAATAAACAGGAGTTGAACAAATGACTGGGATCTGGAAGATGTGCATATTGCTATAAGCTAAGAGGTCTGACGTAGTCAGTGTGTGGGAGATAGTGTTGGGAAAAAGAAAGATCTCTTTTGCTCAAGAAATCAAGCTGGATGTGCTGGGTAGCTGCACAGACTTTTAAATGCCAGCACTCAGAAGGCTGGGGAAGGCAAAGGCAGGAGGATCTGAAGTTCAAGGCCAGCCTGGACCTGTCTCAACAAAACAGAAAATCTAGGAAGAAGAGCAGGCAACAGGACTGAGGCTCTGTGTCAAAATTGAAACCCCAACCCAAATGAAAAAGAACCTCGGAGAAACCAAAGATGAGGGGCAGAAAAACAAACAAATAAACGGCCAGACAACACCCCTGTAATGTGATTTTAGCCCTGCAAACATCATATACTATAGCACAGAGGAAACGTGGATGTTAATGGCATATTGAAGTAAGGAGAGTTAGGTTCATTCTCACGTTTCAAAGTTGTCTGTTTTTCCTTGTAATGGAAATGCCAGTGGCGGAGGGACAGGGACAGCTCTCACCATCTCCCTCAGACACCTGCCAAGTCTTCAGAGCGCTCTTCAGGCAACACTGCATTCTTGGCCGCACCACGGAAAAGAAGCTCAGGAGAGGTCAGTGTGAAGGGGGCCGAGTTTCAGTTCACCGAAAGAGACTACGATTTTAAACACGAGGGTTAAGAGAGAGGTGCTTAGGAAGAAAGTGCGGCCAACCCCAAAGTGTGGGTGTGGGCTTCTCAGAGAACCTCCCCGTTGTGTTTACAATGGTTACGTGCAGGATTTGGTGATTTCTGAACTTATTCATGCCAGAGAGTTGTTAAGGAATTTGAATAAGATCACGGGGTGTTTACCAAGGTGCACGACGGGGTGGCCGTCGATGGGGAAGAACTCTAGGGCGCAGGGGCCGAGGAGATGGCTCAGTGGGTAACGCACCTGGCGCAAGAGCCAGACAACCTGCATTTAGATGCCCGGAACCCAGGTCAAAGCCGGGAACAGCACACCCCTGTAATGACAGTGCTCTGCTCCTACGGGAGCCGAGAGGAGCAAGCGAGCGCTCAGGCCGCTCAGGTCTGCTGAGCAACAGGAAAGACTGCCTTAAACAAAACGGAAAGTAAGGACTGGCGTCCGAGGCTGTCCTCCGACGTGTGCCACGTGTGCACACGCATGCGCACACACACAGTCTTAAAAAAGAAAGCTAAAGCTGGGCATGGTGGCACACGACTTTAATCCCAGCACTCGGGAGGCAGAGTTCTTCCCTATTGACGGTTTTCTGCTGTCTCCGCTGTTGTCGTTCGGCCTCTGGGGAACCCACGTGTCCACGTGGGGCAGACGCGACAACCCTTGGCCAGCGCTTCCCTTTGTGCTCCCCACCCCCCCCCCAAGGCAGGAGCAGGACCATCTCGGGGCGAGTGATCAATGCCAGACTGACTCTTTCCAGTTTGAAGAGCGGAACAGTTTTTGCTCTGACATCACGATTGGAAACGCTTGGAATGAGGGGCTGGTGAGATGGTTCCCTGGGTAAAGGAACTGGCTGCCCAAGCCCGAGGACCCGAGTTTAACGTCTCACACCCAGGTGAAGGTGAAAGGAGAGAACCAAACGCAGCTGTGTCCGACTTCCACGCGTGCGCTCCCCACAACCGTGTGTGCGTGCACATGTAATAATAACCAAGGAAAAGGACTGTGACGGAAGGCGGATCGATGGTGGTGTGCCCCCTCTGAGCGCCAGCACCTTCCTAGGCTCTGCTTGCTCTCCCAGAACAGTGGCTTTGGCTCCTCCCACTCCTCCGTGCCCCCAGTCCTAGAGGAAACCATTTGCAAAAACAAACCCCAAACCTCCGTATCTAAGAGGCGTGAAGCCAGAGCAGGCTGGAATCGTTTGGACAGAGTGGTTTAGGAAACTTGTACAAGTTCGCACGTGTGGGGACGCACGTGTGCATTGTCATGTCACCCGGACTTCCCATTTAGCTCCTTAATTGGTAGATAGTAAAAAGATTCTTATTTTTAAATTATATATAGAGGTATATTCTCTGTGTGGATTTGTGTGCACGAGCACAGTGCCCGAGCAGGCCAGAGGAGGGCTTCAGAACGCCTGGAGCTGGAGTTACAAGCGGTTATGAGCGGCCTGCCGTGGGGCTGGCAGCCAATCTCTGCTCTGTAAGAGCAGCCAAGGCTCTCAACTACTGAGCCACCTCTCCAGACGTGATATTTTAAATGATAGAATAAGCCTTCTGAATAATTTCTGTTTTGAAGAGAGATGTGAACCTATGCCCAGTCAGACCATAAAAAATCAAGACAACAGTGTTAGCTTACTATTATTTTAATTTAGTTTCTGTTAATGTGTCTCTTATATTTGCTCAATAAACAAAACAAACCCTCAGAAGCGCTCCGTTTTCTCCACATTACTGTTGGGGTTTAACTTTCTGATTTACCACTTAAAGAAGAAATGAACTAACACTTTGGAGCGCCTCTGTACCTAACGTGTGTTTGGGGGAGGCTCCTTACTTTACAGTTATTTATTTCATTCTCAAGACAGCCCTGTGATAAATAAAGTGTAATTAAAAATAAAATAAAATTAAAATAAAAAAGGGAGGGGAGGTGGGAGGGAACTAGAGGGGGATACAAAGTAAATAAAGTGTAATTAAAAATAAAATAAAATAAGAATAAAAATAAAAAGACAGCCCTGTGAAATGGTTGTCATCATGATAATTACTCTACCCCAGTTTGCCCAGGGTCTTCATCCTTGTGAGAGAAAGCTCGAATTTGTGCTGTCCCCTGTGCCCTGGCCTGACAGCTGAAGACCACTCATATCAACACCAACACATGGATCAAAGCCCATTGTTAAAAATGCCATTGCCTCTTTTTCTGTCAAAACTCAAGAAATTAAAAAAAAACTTCCTTTTCAAAGAAATTCTTACTAATGTTTATTATTTTTATTTATGAAAGATTTATTTTTATTATTTTTAGTGTTTGTGTGTACGTGTTTCTGTGCGATTGTATGTACACAGATGTGTGACTGCCCTTGAAGGTCAGAAGGTGTTGGTTCCCCGGGAGCTGGCGTTACAGATGGTTGTGAGCCACCTGACTGGGTGCTGGAAACAGACCCGAGTCCTCTGGAAGAGTATCAAGTGCTCTCTTAACCACCAAGCCATCTCTTCAGCCCCCTTTTATTTATTTATTTTTTTCACTTCTTAAGGAAAAAAGTACTGAATTTCTTTATATTCCGATGGTAACCAGAGAGACTTGGTTCAGGATTTCTCTCGAAGAATTCAGGTGCTAGAGTACAGTTGTCTTTTCACATACATGCCCTAGTTTCCAAGCAAGCCTTTTTTTTTTTTTTTTTTTTTTTTCTTGACTTCTCTGAGTAGCCCTGGCTGTCCTGGATCTTGCTCTGTAGACCAGGCTGGTCTTGAACTCGGGAGATCTGCCTGCCTCTGCCTCCTGAGCTGGGGTTAGCGGTGTGGGCCATCACTGCCTGGTTTGCATCAAGGGCTCTCTAGTCCTGGCGGCATGCGTGAGTACCTGAGGACCAACAGTCTGTTTTGTTGTCACTTGTCAAGCTTCAGTGCACATGGCAGAGATGACCTTTTCCCTGGGTGAATGGGGGCAGGATCACCTAAAAGATTCCAGACTTGGGTAAACAAAGCCCAGGAGAGTTTTCAAGAGCTTGTTTTCTCAAAGAAAGGAAGAGGTCAAGGGGCCATGGGCGCCACTTAGGGTAATTTACAGCAAGCCAAATTCACTCTTCCCAAATTATTTAGCTGCAGGCCCTGGCCTCGGAACTGAAGACTGGCTTCACGGAAGCGATGCAGGAACTGACGCGGATCCAGCATGGAGAGTATGCCCTGGAGGAGAAGGTCAAGAGCTGCAGGTGTTCCATGGAAGAGAAAGTCACCGAGATGAAGAATTCCTTAAACTACTTCAAGGTGGGAGCCTCCTTTGAACCCCTGCTGGAAAGAGTAGGCCAGTTCTAGTACCAGAAGCAGGAAATTTGCCTTTTCTTTTAACAGCCTTTCCCTCTGGGCCGTCTATTAGTCACCGTGGATCGATAGCTATCACATGGTTTTCAGTTTCTGAGCTCTGTGTTGAAAGAGGCCCCAAGGGAAGCTCGCTTCACCTCTCATTCCCCAGTTCACTCAAGAGTATGCACCAGGGCAAGGCTTTTGGGAGACTGACTGTTATGTTCTCTTACCCCGTGTTCCAGTTTAAAATGTAGCAATTATTACTTCGTAGGAAGAGCTGAGTAACGCAATGTCCATGATTCAGGCCATTACTTCCAAACAAGAAGAAATGCAGCAGAAAATCGAGCAGCTTCAACAGGAGAAGCGAAGAGAATCTCGAAAGGTTAAAGCCAAGTGAGTATCTTAAAAACGTTTGCCCAGACCAGCAGTGGTGGCGCACACCTTTGAGCCCAGCACTCCGGGAGGCAGAGGCAGGCAGATCACTGTGAGTTCGAGGCCAGCCTGGTCTACAAAATTAGTCCAGACAGCCAGTGCTGCACAGAGAGACCCTGTCTTGGAAAACCTTAAAAAAAAAAAAATATTTGCCAGGGCAAACCCGT
Source organism: Psammomys obesus (assembly GCF_907164565.1). NCBI lineage: Eukaryota > Metazoa > Chordata > Mammalia > Rodentia > Muridae > Psammomys > Psammomys obesus. The sequence goes on from NW_026585644.1 coordinate 43,848,029, forward strand.
AAGCAATGGCTCTTGCACAGAAGCCCTTAGAAAAACATCCAGCACTTAGCACATTAGGAGTGGGCTCCTGTACAGCATTGGCCAGCAGTGCTGGAAGAGATTTGTGCTGGTTAATACGGGGGCTGCAGAGATGGCTCAGTGGTCAAGAGCCTCAGCTGCTCTTGCAAAGGACCAGAGTTCAGATCCCAGCACCACATTAGGAGGTTCACAATGCCTGTAGCCCCAACTCCAGGGGATGTAACACCCTTTTCTGGCATTTATAGGCCAATGAGCATGTATACACACACACACACACACACACACACACACACACACACACAAACATATGCACACACACACAAACAAACAAAAAAATACAAACAAACAAAACCCACTTGTCAGGAATTCATAAGACCCTTTGGGCAGCAGAGCTTGGATCTCTAGAGCCCACATAAATGTCACATGGGGGTGTAAGCTAGCTAGTGAGCTAGTCATGTGAGCGAGCTTTGGGTTTTGTTGAAAGACCCTGCCTCAATGACACAGGGTGGAAGATCATTCATAATGGATCTTCAATGGAGGATCATTCATAAATTCAAGTCCAGGCCTCCACATGCATGCACACATATCTGCATGTATGTGCCCATGTGCATGCTAACATACAAACACCCCCACACACACACAAATGGGGAAAATGGCTAGTATAAAAATGGATGGTAGCTACTTCATGGAAAAATATATTTAACACAATAGGACGTGAAATTAAAATTACATGAAATGTGTAGATGGCTTGATTTTCGATGTAATAACATGCAAACTAATGGAAAGTGATTGTTGTTTCGGAGTGTGAGACACCAGTGATTTTCCTTTCTTTTGAAACTTTCTATAGTTTGCTGCTGTTATTTTACTTGGATGGTTGAAAAAAAAAAATTAAACAGTGCCTCAACCAGGTAGAAACAAGTCAATTCTCACCACTAAACAGCTGTAGTCTTCATTGGTGAATGTTATGGGAATCATAGGTGTTTGAGCCTGGGAAGCTGGTTATGGTTATGTTTTTCAGCTGCAATGCTTCTGTTTCCTGGTCCTTTGGGGGTGAGTTGTTAGGGGAATGTAAATCAACACTGCAAACTTTAAAGGCCCCGAGTAGAGCGGACATGGAGACCTTTAATCCTAGCAGACAACACACGCAGGAGGGTCTACACAGCAGGGTCTATACAGCAAGCCCCGGGTGAGCCAGGGCTACACAGTGAGACTCCATGTCAAAAATGAAAAGCAAAGCAAAATCAAAGATCCTGGTGCTCAGGAAGCCAGTAATAGAAAAATAAGAATGAAAACATTACAATTAGAAGTGATTTATAGATACTTGAAGTTGGTAAATTAAGCTGAACCATATGAACTATTTGGCTTCAACTGTTTATAATTTATTAAAAAAAAAACCCAGCAATTTATATGGTTCAACCTGTGTGCGCCTTGGCAGCACATTTATTTTTTTTTAAAGGAAAAAGTACACAGTTCAACCTGAAAGCTCATTCTCTGGTATTATCCTGAACTGATCCTCCCCCTAATCTATCAGGTTAAGAACCTAAATCCTTTCTGTTGTCTCCTTTGCCAGGAAAGCTCAAAAGGAAGAGCATGGCGCACAGGCTGGGCCTGCATCTGCGCCCGCCTCAGCACCTGCACAAGGAAGCCCCTTCCGCTCCATTAATGTCCCCGAGTCTGGTCTCCCCAGTGAAGACTTCACCAACATTTTGCCTTCTCAGACCTATGAAAAAGGTACAGCTCAGAAATCATGGGGAAGCAACCGCTGGTCTTTCTCCCTGATGCCCGGGGCTTGAGTAAAAGTGGGAATGGACTCATCAGACAAAAGCAAACTACTGCCATGTTGCCCAGCACTTTCCTGGTATCTAGACCATAGAAGGCACCAGATGACCTCAGGGGTCCCAAGAGACTGCCCAGCTTTAAACGTTTTCTCTTTGTGGAAAATACTAAGTTGGCTTCTTCTAAGGACTGTGATTCTGGACCTGTGTTCAAATCAGGAAAAAAATGAAGGGAACAAGACAAAATTTGCTACATCATTATATTCTCAAGAGTGTCCAATGAAGTACTTTTGTACAGAAAAATGAGTGTAGAAATTGCCAGAGTTTTAGTCTTATACAGACAGCCCTCCAAAGGTAGGCCGGAAGTCTGTGTACAGCTGACCTGGGCATGTCACTTCAGGTCTCTCATGATGTAGGTTGCCACTGAGGTGTTGGCCACAGCTGTTATGTCATGTGAAGGCTGCGCTCAGAGGACATGGCATGGTGGTCCCTGTGACGCGGGCCTCTCCCACATGGCCTCTGGCTTCCCTCAGGGTATGTGGTCTAACAGAACGCTCCAGACAAAAGCTGTAGCTTTTGTAACTGACTCGTTGGAGAAGCAGCTCATCCTTCCTGCCATACTCTACTCCTCAGAAGATAATCACTCACAGGAAGAATCATGGGCTTCGGATGCCTAGGCGTGAGGCAAACTGGGAGCCATCTTGGGTGCTGTTTACCACAAATGGCTAACCCTTCTTCTTTTCTTTCTTTCTTTTTCAAGATTTATTTTTAATTATGTTAAATTATCTCTATGTGTCTGTGTGGGCACATGTATGTAAGGGCAGCAGAGATGTCGGATCCCCCGAGTCTGGAGTTACAGGCAGTTGTAAAATGCCCAATGTGGGTGCTGGGAATTGAACTCAGGTCCTTACAACTGAAAAATTTGAAATGTTGTTTTAAGAAATGAGATAACGCTCCTTTTTCCAGGTTCATTCATTTCATGTGTATGAATGTTTTGTTGATGTGTATGTAGGTGTGCCAGCCCTTTTCTATCCTGGACCAAACCTATTGGACCCTTACAATAGTCGTCTGAAGTAGTGTCACCGCCGGCACCTTTAACAAACTGGCTTTTTAAAGTTGGCAAATTCATATAACCCAGCTAGCCTCAAATAAGTGAGACAAAGGTGTTAGTTTTTGTTCAGTATTTTATATACACAGCAACTGAGCGATACCAATCTTAATTTATCCTCTAAGCTAATCTAGCTGCCTCCTAGTCAAAATTCCCCAGATACTTGCGTTTTATGGCTTTCTCTGTTCCAGTTGTTTTCTTGTCCTCTCTCCTGGACCTCCCCTCATGGCCAAATCCCCTTAGCTCTTTCCCTTGCTTGAAATGGAAGTCCAGCCCTGTCTCTGTACTGCTCAGTTATTGGCTGATCGGTTTTACTGACAAATCACAGAATAAATAGGGAGCAATGTTTACACAAATTTGAGACAGGAGATGCTTAGAATAAGCATTACAGTGCCACGTCCAGACTGCAACCAGCTATGAAGGCAGAGGAACCAGCATTCGAATGATACAAGCATAATCTTGACACAGTACACAATAACAGTATGGCAACACGCTGCACCCCCCCCCCCCACTCTGTCTCTCCTACCGCCCGTGAGATTATAAAATCTGTGAGTCTGTCCTGGTCTTGGGTCATGGTGGTAGAATGGATGCTGAATAAAGCTTTCTTTTCTCTGCAGCCCAGGAGTCAAGATCTGTTCATGTAGGAGATGGCAATGTGAAGGGAGTGATGGGTCCTGGTAAGTGGTTCTTCTTGGTTTAAGTTTCTATCATGATGTGCATGTATAGTGTGTGTGTGTGTGTGTGTGTGTGTGTGTGTGTGTGTGTGTGTGTGCGCACATGCTACTGCACATGTGTGGAGGTCAGAGGACAGCTGTGTGGAGTCGGTTTTCTCATTCCACCTTCATGGTTTCTGGGAATTGAACTCAGGTTGTTGGTCTTGAAAGACAAAACACTGTACCTGCTGAGCCAATTAACAGCCAATTAACCTTCCCTACTGTACTTGGCCAGTCCTGAGCCAAGCAGGAGAGGATTTCAGACTTGTTAATCAGCTTCTTGACTCTGACAAATACCTGAGAAAAGCCACTTAAAGAAAGAGAAGTTTATTTTAGCTCTGGTGTTAAAGGTTTCAATTCAAGGACAGCTTGCTTCTTTGCTGCAGTTATGCAGCAATGACGATGAGCAGAGATGAGCAGAACAGCATGATGGGATGCCTGTGGCATAAGATGCTGCTTACTCACTGGCATGCAGGAAGCCGAGCAAATAATAGGAAGGAATTGAGGACAAGGTACATATTACAAGGACCTCACCCCAGTGACCAGTTTCTTCCAAATATGCCCTACCGTTCATGGTTTTTATCACCTCCAAATACTTTTTTTTTTTTTTTTTTTAAAAAGAACCCATTGTTAGATTGATCTGGCAGTGAGATAGTTATCTAGTCACTTCCCTAAAGCCCCACTCTGACCGCTGCTTGCATCAAGGACCACGCCTTCAATGACTGACTCTTTGTGAGGACACTTCCTATCCAGATCATAATACCAGACAAGAATAAGCATTGTTTTCACTTCCATCCGACGCGCGTGCTGGAGTAGTGACTCATTTAAATCACGCAGAGAGGAGCGCCGGTACATTTCAAGGATAAATCAGTCTTCTTGGTTCTTGCTTATTCCACTTACTAAGAAGCTAATGCTTGACGAAGTCTCACAGGGAAATACTCGGTGACACAAATTTTACTTGCATCACATACTTTGTGTTTAATCCAAAATTTACTTAATTGATAATTCACCAGAGTTTATGCATTATTTGATCTTCCCTCTATTTTTTCCTCTTTCCTTTTCTTCTAACTTAACATCCATAGGATAAAGGAACTAAATAATGAAGACCCCACCATTACCAAGATGTCTCTGGTACCCTTCCCTCTCCTTTCTGAGCTTCCTCCTAATGGTGCTGCAGGGTCCTACTCTGCTTACCTGAAAGCAAGCAGATACAGGGGGTCAAATGTGTGGCTTTCAATCATACTATAGTAGAAATTTTCTAATCTAGTCTATTGATTGAATCACTGTCTCATGTAGCCTGGCTGGCCTTGAACTTTCTAGGAAGATAAGATAGCACTGAACTCCTGAGGATCCTCCTGTTTCCACCTCCCAAATGCTGAATTACAAGTGTGTACTACCATGCTGTTTTTGTAAGACACTTACTTACTTTGTGAAGTCCATGTACAAAAACATATCAGAGGACACATAGACCAGAGGAAGAAAGAGGTGATTGCTTACAGCTTGGGAAACTTTTAACCCTTCGTTGATATATTTAATCTAGGGATGAGGCACCCATCTAGCAGCACCTTAGTCAAGAGTTAGTAACAGACGCTATTTTCTTCTTCAAAAAAGAAAGTTCAGAGGTTGTCGAGGACACCACGAGAACACAGCCCACAGAATCAACTAAGCAGGGCTCATAGGGGCTCACAGAGACTGAAGAGACAACCAGGAGCCTGTATGGGTCTGTGCTACGTCCTCTGCCTATGTGTTATGGTTCTGTAGCTTGGTGTTGTGGGATTCCTAACAGTGAAAGTGAGGGGTGTCTCTGACTTTTTTGCTGTTCTTGGGACCATTTTCCTCCTACTGGGTTACTTGGCCAGCCTTGATACGAGGCTTTGTGCCTAGTCTTAATGTTAGGCCACGTCAGTGGATATTCCTGGGAGGCCTCCCCCTCCTCCTCCTCCTCCTCCTCCCCCTCCTCCTCCTCCCCCTCCTCCTCCTCCTACTCCTCCTCCTTCTCCTCCTCCTCCTCCTCCTCTTCCTCCTCTTTCTTCTTCTTCTTCTGCAGGGAAATAGAGGATGAATAATCTGGGGAAGAGGAAAGGAAGGGGTAGGGACTGGGAGTACTGGAGGGAGAGGAATTGGGATGTGAGAGAAGAACAAAAGTTTTTTGTTGTTGTTGGTTTTGTTTTGTTTTTTAGAGAAAGTTCTTTCAAACAGACATTGTTTCGTTTTTCAGGAGTAAACCCAACAACTCCAGAACCAGATGAAAGCCTTAAGCCTTCTCTCTCAGCTGAGATCCAGTCCAAGGGCCACCACACATCTGGGCTGTGGAGACAGCCTAAGGATGGGAAAGAATGGGGCGAGGAATATGTCACAAAAGATCACCCAGATAAACTCAAGGAAGCTGGCCAGGGTAGACACAGCTCCTTGGAAAATGTTTTATGTGAAACCTCTTTAGCTGGTAAGTTCTGAGGGGGTATGTGGATAGAAATATGATAAAACAAGTTGTAAAAGAGTTTGGAAGAACCAGAGTCTGGGCAGTGTAGATGGAGGAGACACATGACATGGCCTTGTATCTTCTCAGGTTCAAGTCTCTGTAGCATACAGAGGCGAAGGGACTCAACAGAGGTCATATAGCCTGGTGGGACCACCACGTTGATGCTGGATATTTACGATATTCTGTATTGTAGTGCTTCAGAAACAAACGTAGGCAAAAGACAAAGCAAAGGTTCTCGGGGAATATCTATTTAGTCAATGATATAAAATTTGCCATATGCCAATCATTTGTTAACAGTCTGCCACCAACATATGAAACATTGTAACAGACTCTTGTCTTCCTTCCTTCCTTCCTTCCTTTCTTCCTTCCTTCCTTTCTTTTTTTTTTCCTTACCCTCCTTTCCTTCATATGGTAAATAAAACCTGACAATAGTATTTTCTACACTTGGGAGGGGAGGAGGTAATTTTTAAAATATTATTTTAAAGCAAATACAGGAAAATTAAATAGAGACAAAAGCTTTCTAAAATTACTATCAACAAGAAACATCAGCAACTACTTTGAGATATTTTCCACAGTTTCTCTTGGTACTTGTGTTTTAATTTCCTTTTTGCTGCTATGATAGAACAACATAACCAAGGCAATGTATAAAAGAAATCATTTAATTTATCTCTGGTTTCAGGGGCATAGAGGTCATGGTAGTGGATCAAAGGCATAGCTGAGAGTTCTCATTTTGACCCACAACCATGAGGAAGAGAGAGAGAGAGCACCGGGAATCACACAAATCCTTTGAAACATCAAATCTCATCTTCAGAAACACACCTTCTCCAACAAGGCCACACCCCAGGCCTTCTCAAATAGTTTCACCAATTGGGGATCATGTGTTCAAATACATGAGCCTGTGGACCATTTCATTCAAACCACAACTTGCTTCATATTTTATAAGTAATACTTTGTTGAAGGTTAATTTGCATAGAGTAAACTTCACAGAGCTACATTTATACTTAAAAAATGCTTTAACATGTATGTGTAGTGTGAATGTGCAGGTGTGTATCTACAGGAATGGATGCTCTTGCGTGAGGGTGGGGGCTGTGTGGCAGTGCTTTAACCACTGAGCAGCCTTGTGGGCCTCAGCTTATGACTTTAGAGAAAGGTCTTATTAATTCCTTGTTACTTTATACACTGCATTTTGAGTGTATTTACCCCCTTTCCTTCCCCTAACTCCTCCCAGATCCACCCCTCTCTCTCTTTAGCCCCTGAAAACTTTGTGTCCTCATTTTGTTTTGTTTTTATAAAATATCCAACTTGTGTTGCACATAAGCTCCAGTGTGTGAAGCTAACCACTGAAGCAAGGTCGACCCTCTGCCGGCCACCCCCTTAAGGAGAACCGACTCTCTCTCAGCTTGACTTTTTCCGTACAAATATCACCATCAAGATCAACCTATAGGGTATTTCTGTTATGCTAGGAATTTCTCTCATGCTTTATTTTAGTCAACATCTATGTAAATGACCTCTGTAAGTACTGTATAGTTTCATCTGTTCTTGAACTTCATACAAATGGGATAATACTTTCTGTATCCTTTTGTTCCTGTTCTCTTTCTTCACCATGTGCTTTTGAGATTCATTTATATTGTTGCATGTAATTCATTTAGTAGTTCCTTTGTTTATATTAACCACACTGAATGTCTTTATCATATTTTTAAAAATTCCATAATCCGGGGCTAGAGAGATAGCTCGGTGGCTAAGAGTGCTTGTCTGCTCTTTCAGAATTTGATTCTAGCACCACACAGCAGCTCACAACCAGTCCTGACATATTTTTTTCTCAATGTAACAAAACCTCTATCATTTATATATATATATATATATATATATATATATATATATATA